>NC_053493.1:284040347-284319550 GCF_905171775.1 Rana temporaria | reverse complement strand
ATGTAAAGAAAAACACAACAACTTACAAAAAGTGGGTCCCTAAAACCTGCCCAAAGCATGTGGGTTTAAATGCTAAAGACAAATGTGTCAATCTCTTGAATAATATACATGTCAGGGCAGGAGATGGGCTCTAGGACCCATCATCTCCACCAGCACATCACATGAGCCTTTATAACAGTCGTTCTCAACCTGGGGTCGGGACCCCCTCGGGGGTCAAAAGATGTTTTGCCAGGGGTCACCGAAACCTGGGCTGTTACTGAAGAACGCACTGCTCTCCCAGCATTTCTGTGGCTGCCCATCAGGAGCTTGGAGCTTGTGGCCACCCACTAAGCCTCTTCGCAGCCACCCATTCAGTTCACGCCATGATTGGGGGGCAGAGACTAGAGGTCAGCTGACTGGTGAGGAATGTAAACTGGGAGGGGCTGGAGAAAACCCTTTCTCCTGATTTCGGTATAGGTGCCACTGCTACGAGACACCACAAAGTCGGAGACACAGTGAGTAACGCCACCTGTGATTATAGTTGCAATTAAAAGTCCCCACTACAGTTCTCAGATCAGCAGATGACTTTGATCAAGAGCACCTAAGTTGGCAAGTTGGCTGATCAGAACTCCCCCCAGCATTGCCACTCATCCCCCCCACCCAAGGAGTAAGAGAAGGGATAAAATAGAGAATATATGGAAGGGAGAAGAAAAAGAGGGGTAGGAACAAAGAAAAATTGAGAGAAAAAACAAGAAAGAGGGCTAGAGAGAGGGATGGGGGCAAAACAAGAAATTTGGACAGAGAGAGATAAAAGGGAAAGAAAGGAGAATAAAGAGTGGTACAGTACATCACAAAATGTACCATAAGGGGTAGTAATACTGTACAAGAGGAAGGGACTCAGGGAACGCTAAATGTTCATGGGTTAGGGGCACAAATTACTTGTCTTGCCTTGGGTGCTCACAACCCACTCTACAAAAATATTTTTACTGTTAGGGGTCCCCACAACTTGAGAAATTATATCAGGGGGTCACGGTACTAGAAAGGTTGAGAACCACTGCTTTATAAGGAAGCCAGCCCTTGGCTGAAGTGCTGTTTGATCATCAGCTTGTTACCTGTGTTCCTGTGTTCCTTTGCTCCTGTGATCCTTACCTACAGACCCGGCTTGTTCCTACCCTATACCTGCTTCTGTGTTTGATCTGGGCTATCCACCTGACTTTGTCTGCTCTGTTATTCACCTGGCTCCTGATCCTGACTTGTACCAACTATTCTTCTGACACTGTGATTCTACATACCTGCCACACCTCACAGGCGCCATCTGCCTGCTGTCTGCTCTGCTCAATACATCTGCAGTATCCCTAAATCCTTCTGCAAGCAACTCTGCAGACGACCTGTGCTACTTTGTGCCCGACTCCTCCTGTCTCACCTCCAGGGGAGCCTGGAACTTAGCGAGTCATGGAACTGACCTGAAGATTGTTCTAAAATGGTATTTACAAACTTTGTTTTGTATAAAAGACAGGTACAGTGTGCTATGCTTGCCTATAACAGAGGGGCTGGTAGTGCTTTACATATACGGGTTAGCAAACACTTTAAATGACAGGTTATTTTTGTGTTTGGTAGCCAAAATCTATAAGATACACCAAAAAGTGTTCAGGGAGCAAAATCTTTATTGCTCAGTGTTATCATAAAGTTGTAATGAAAGTGCTATTATAATTGAAAGATTTCCATACTAACAGATCAACCTTTAGGTTGTCAGATTGACACGTAAGAGTGATAGCTATGTAGCAGGGTATCCATTTACTCATCATGCTCAAGGAGTTGTAAAGAAAAAAACATCTGATGATGCCGCCCCCCCCCCCGATCCCACGTTTTACTTACCTGACCCCTCGAAAGTCCCGCGCTCGGTCCCGAGATCCTCTTCGCCACTCAGCCTGGCCGCTGATTGGCTAGACCGGATGGATTGAGAGCAGCGCAGCCATTGGCTGGCGCTGCTGTCAATCACATCCAGTGACGCTGTGCGCTGAGGGGCGGGGCCGAGTTATACAGTGTGCAGCTATGGCTGCTCCCTGTATCACGGGAGCATGCCCACAAGGACTCACTACCTTGCGAGCTCTCTCGCATGACTGTGGTGAGTTCTTGCGGGGAGGACCAGAGACAGTCGCTGAGGGACCCCAGAAGACGTGGATCGGGGCCACTCTGTGAAAAACTAACTGCACAGTGGAGGTAAGTATAACAGGTTTGTTATTTTAAAGATTTGTTTTTCCTATAGTAACCCTTTAACTAATTTTTCACAACTCCCTGGGTTCCTGGACATGTCAGATAGGCCATACCTGGTGAGGCAGAGGAACCTAGGTAAGTAGTCTGAAGCCATGTGAGAGCCCTCCATTGTCAGAACTGGGGTGTAGTGCTTAATTTTTGGACTTTGGATCCCTTCAGATATTTATCTGTGATACTAGAGCTATCTTGGACTTCACTGTGAAAGATGCTGTCAATGGAGATAATTGCAAGTAGCTTTTTATGTTTTAAACTGAAGTTGAGATTCTCATCTAAACTCTCTGTTGTTGTCCTACAGAGACTATACTACACAGTCATATGTTACCCTGATTGTACCAAAGAAACATTGCTACAGTATGAAGAGTCCACGTCTGTGTAGCATTTGTAATATGTTTTATATTATTCTGTACGTTATGCATGCTCTTTGGCATCCTGAATCTATTTTGTATTATTCATTCTAACTTTGTGCCTGTTTAGTAAAGAGCAAGCTACAGTTACTGATACTTAAATCAGAGTTCCACCCAGAAATGTAACTTTCACTTTTCCGATTATATATATAATACAGGTATTTGCTCCCATTTGCTCCCACTTCCGGGCATAGATCGCCGCAGTATCCGTGGCAATCTACGCCATGTCCAGCCACTCCTCCGGTCCCCTGCTGTCTTCTGGTAGACACACAGATCCCAGAAGACAGTAGGGACCAGTGAGAGCATGCAGCGCAGGTAGGGAACCAGAAAGTGAAGCCACAAGGGCTTCACTTCCTGAGTCCCTTACCGAAGATGGTGGCACCTCCACCTGGCAGCCGAGGGACAGATCGGCTTCGGGTGAGGACATTGCGGGCATCCAGGGCAGATAAGTGTCCTAATATTATTTTGTTTTTCAGTGAAACTTTACTCATAACAACAATAAAAATAATATTCTTTAGTAAGAAACCTACATTCCACATTCATAATTATGCTTCCAAAATAAGTGTGTGCTGTAAATCACCTCCAGCATTGTTCCTGTTTCTTCTTGCTGGAGGCTGCCATTTTGCTAAAGAACAGAGCTTTACAGCAGTAAATCTCTAGAGTGTCAACATATCGGCCTCTACAAATTCAGCACAATGCCTAAAATTAGCCAGACAGTGTATTTCTGGATTTTAAACAGTATAGGCACTTATTTGTAATGTTTAATATTGCTATACTTGCAAAAGGGTCTAGCATGAAGTGATCCAGCAGGACTTAATTTTTTGACTAAAGTTTCACTTTATGTAGATTACCTATTCTGTTTAAGCTGTTTTACAGAAAGCCTTACAGGTTACCGTATATATATATATATATATATATATATATATATATATATATATATATATATATATATATATATATATATATATAGTATATAGCATAGCGAATAGCATTGCCGCTGCCTTGGTAATATTCATAATAATAGTAACATTTTCTACTTGTGCATGCATAACCTCCTGCCATAGCATTCCTAGGCCCCAGCTGCTCTGGAACTGACATTACAAATCCCAAAACAACTGAACAGGAGGCTTGGGAGCATTGGAAAGAAGCTTCACTGTGCAGCTCTGTATGTTTATATGTGTAAAGAAATTCAATTAAGGCTTCAGGGCACTGTTCTGTGCACCACCAACAAGCTGGAAATATGCTAATCTTGAGCTCTTGAGAGGTGGGATATTTAATAAAAAAACATGAGCTTTCCACCCAATTCAGTGAAACCTTTTGCAAAATGACGTTCAAGAGTAATTTAAAAATGTCGTAATCCAATTTTTAGGATTAATAGATTAAATATTTGCAAAGACTGCATTGTTTCTGATACACAACTGGCTTTTGCTCCTAACAGTGAAAGTGGTTCCACCCTTTTCAGCAACTGTTAAACTTGTCCATATTTTTTTTTTTAAAACCTTCTGAAGATTGTTTGACAAATACATTTTTTTTACTTGTGTTTCTTAAAAGTGGGAGAGGTGATATTCACTAATATTTAGAATACAGTTCATTTGTAATACCGTGAAGGAGATTGTCTAACAGCAGACTGAATATGTGCAGTGTGGATATGTGTAAATATGAACACTTGTTCAGGGCTTTGTGGTAACATACCATACAGCCCTGTACTATAATAATAGAAAATAAGGCAATTATAATTTGGGTCTACACTTTTCTTCGTATATGAAAAATGTAAGTGTTTTGTGATATTGCTCATTAATTTTACCATCTTATTAGTATATATTTATTTTATCTTAAAAAATAGAAGTCCAGTAGGTCACAATAATTAGTTACACGTCTTAAAAAATAGCCTATATGGGAAAAGGGGGCGCTTTTATTGCAAAAGCAGCAGAATCAAATGTACTGTAGCCAAGCTAATAACCTACATTCTCTGTACATATTTAAAAACCCATTAATCCTAAACTATTGATTAGGACATTTACAGTATGAATTCCTCTTGATCACAAATGTGCAGAAGGCATGTATACCAGTGCTCATAAATTTATTAGAAACATATTATTTTATTAAATATTGTTCCTGTTTAAAACCCATATTTTAGCATTTCAACAGGGGATTGAATGATAGGAACATGCTCAAAGTTCTAATTTCACCTTAAAGGGTAACTCCACTTTCATGGGGAAAAAAATAACAAATAAAGAAAAAATAATATAGCACATATAATTGCGACACTAATCATATTGTAATTGAATGTTATTAAAAATTACCTTTCATTTTCAATCTGCAGCTACTGTAATTTTCTGAGAATGCAATGCAATATGGCTACGTGGAGTTGTTCTGTAAACAGAGTATGTACTGACCACTCCCCAGAAACATAGTTTCCTGCTTGTGTGATTGGCTCACCATTTTCCAGAAGTCTGCCTAAGATACAAGTCATATTTCAGGCATCCCCTGCAATAAAAAATTCATTTTTGGAGAGATACTTTCAATAGGAGCATGTCTAAAGGGATGCAGGCTATTTTTAGCTATGATCGCTGTATAATTGTCAGTGGTCCCAAAAAAGTGTCAAATGTGTCCAATCTGTCCGCCGCAATGTCGCAGTCCCAATAAAAATCACAGATCACTACCATTACTAGTAAAAAAAATAATAATAATCAAAATTACATAAATATATCCACCATTTTATAGACGTTATAACTTTTGCGCAAACTAATCAAACTTATTGCAATTTTTTTTACCAAAAATATGTAGAAGAATACATAATGGCCTAAAATGATGAAGAAATTTGTTTTTTTTTATTTGTTTTGGGATATTTGTTATAGAAAAACTTAGAATATATTGTGTTTTTTTCAAAATTGTCACTCTTTTTTGTTTATAGCGCATAAAATAAAGACCACACAGGTGATCAAATACCAGGAAAAGAAAGCTCTATTTGTGGGGAGAAAAGGACATCAATTTTGTTGGGGTACAATGTCGCATGACCCCGCAATTGTCAGTTAAAGCAATGCAGTGCCATATCACAAAATGGCCTGTGAGGAACCACATTAAAATAAAATAAAAATATATATTTTTTTTGCGTTGATACATGACCCTCTTGGCAGTCCTGAGCTACCCGTGCCCTTTTTTTTTTAAACAAAAACGTGATAATTAGATTGAAAACGGTGAGAAAAAATAGACCTAAATGAGGTTTGCCACCATGCTCAAGGTTTGTTGAACATCTAGTGAACTGAATTTTGCACAGTTCATAAGTCCCTGACCCTGACATTTGCCTGACTATATAGCAAAGCTCCACCAACTGGCATCCCATGGTTTAATGAGTGTCATATGACAGGGAAATGGACAGGGAAATAGACTGGGACACAGGGGAAACCTTTCTGGCTAGTAAAATAAATAGCAGACACCTTGTGAAATAAAATGAATTTGATAAGTATCAAACTTTTTTCAGCCTTATTACCTTAGTTCCTGATATTTCATTTTTTAGGGTTATTGAAGGTATGTCTTACTATGCTTTCTAAGGTCTGAGACAGGTCATTTCTGTGGTTCTGTGCAAGGTTCAGGTGGAAGAGGGCAGGGGGATCCAATACATTCCTCTATGATCCCTATCCCAGCTGTAAGCCTCGTACACATGCTCGGTTTACTCGGCAAGAACCAGCAAGAAAACTGCTGGCAGAGCTTTCCTGCCAAGTATACCGAGCGTGTGTACGAGGCTTTCAGGTTTCTCGTCAAGAAAACTGCCTAAAATCTTGACGAGAAAAATAGAGAACCTGCTCTCTATTTTCTCGTCGTGATTCTCGGCAGTGTTTTTCTGCCGAGAAACCCAAGTTAGTGTATACTTACCTGTCGCTGTGGAAACCTGTGCATGCTCAAAATGACTTTGTCGCATGCACAGTAGCTTCCTAGGCATAGGTAGGGTGCAGCAAGATGGCGGTGTCGGCATTGAATGTGACGAGCGCATTCTCGTCGTATGCGATGACGTCACTGCATTCTTGCCTTCCAAAAGAACCGCGGTTCTTTTGAAAGGAGTGTCTGTACACTCAGGCGGCAAGAGATTCTTGCCAAGAATCTCGTCAGGGAAAACAACGTTTTTTTCCTGATGAGATTCTGGCCCTTGTGTACAGGGCTTCAGCCTTCTTAGGTGGTTATTTCATTGTTGCCTTGCTTTTTTTATGTTTAAATTATGCTCGCTAAATACCTTACATTTCTAATGATGTTACAGAACAGAACATAAGATACAATATAAATGGATATGTGTCCAATTTTAACTGCCAACTATATATAAATACAGATAAATGTAGAATGTAACAACACACTTTTAAAATGTGCCTTTGGCAAAGTCGATATCTAAAGCATATAAAAGCATAAGGAAGCAGCATAGATGATGTTTCATGTTTATAAAGTGTGTTAATGCACTGACCTTGCTTTACAAAATCAAAAGTGCACAATGGTAGATTAAAGTTTAAAGTGTAAGTAAGATGTCCCAACAGCTCTGTTCTTTGCAAATCAAATGTTCCCTATGAAAGGATACATGCAAGTAAGCTGATGCAATTCACAACCTGAAGAAATCATTTTATCTTCTTTTGAACACTTTAAAATGTTATGTAATGTTTGTAGAGAATGCCAAGTTAAGAAAATAATACAGTAATAAAAAAAATTCTTTAGATGTGTTTGCAGTATAGAAACATTTTAGCGCAATAGAACTGGTGTTAAGAAATTGCAACCATTTTTAAAGAATAGGTAAAGGGAGGAAGAAACAAATCTCTGGGTATTGATGCATAGCTAGTAATTTCTTGTTCAACATTTATTGCAGTGAGTTTGTACATCCCGCATATTATAGTGATTGTGCTGAATATGGGATGGAAATCTCTCAGCTAAAAAATATACAGACTAAAAATCTAGACTAACAAAAAAGGTATCACTTTCCCACTGCAATTTTTAAAACTATAAGCTTGCTTATTAAAAATATGGATCTTACAATACATATTTGACTTAAAGCAGTATTAAACCAAAAACCAAAAAATATAACATATTGCAGCTTCAATCATTAGATGTGGTGGCTGCTTTAGTTTTTTTTTTGTGGCTTTTCTCCCTCTATTTTCACCTGGTGATCTAGCCAGTAACACACCTCCTGTATTAGAATAAGCTGTGAGAATAAGCACTGGGGACATCTTTGGACAGCAGCAGTCTGGGGGAAAGGGAGTATTATGCCCTGTACAAACGATCGGACCAAATTCACGGAATTCCATCGGAGTAAAATGTTCTCTATGTAATCTCCAATGGAATTCATCAGAATTTCTGATGGAATTACTCCGATGGGGCATACACACGGTCACAATTTCCGATGGAAAAAGTCAGTCAGACTTTTTCCAATGGAAATTCCGATTGTGTGTACAGGGCTTTAGATGTACTAGAAGATGTAGACACTCATGCCGCGTACATACGATCGGTCCATCCGATGAGAACGGACCGATGGACCACTTTAACCGATGAAGCTGACTGATGGTCCGTCGCGCCTACACACCATCGGCTAAAAAACGATCGTGTCAGAACGCAGTGACGTAAAACACGACGACGTGCTGAAAAAAACGACGTTCAATGCTTCCAAGCATTCGTCGACTTGATTCTGAGCATGCGTGGATTTTTAACTGATGGTTGTGCCTACTAACGATCGTTTTTTCCCATCGGTTAGGAATCCATCGGTTAAATTTAAAACAAGTTGGCTTTTTTTTAACCGATGGTTATATAACCGATGGCGCCCACACACGATCGGTTTGGACTGATGAAAACGGTCCATCAGACCATTCTCATCGGTTTAACCGATCGTGTGTACACGGCATAACATATTGAAACCAAACTCCAGCTCACACTTTTTTAAGCAGTTACAGTTTTTTTGTTTTTATTTTTTTACTTTTGGGACAAAGGTTTTACATAAATAATTAAAAAAAAATAGTTATTATTCCTAAACCCTATTTTTAAACAAACCATTCCCAGTGGTGCATATTTTGGATTTTTTTTTTATAATATAACCAGATACAACATGTAGATCCAGTCATGTGGGCAAAAATGTATAATTACTTCCCACATGGCAAGCAGATGTGTATTGTCCATCCTGTGATGGGAATCCCATCACCTGCTATGCTGAAATGGCTGTCATTTGCCCATGACTATACAACACATAAGTGACACATAAATATCTGCTGGTAGTACAGGTCTTTCAACATTCCTCTTTATATGTAGTGAGCTTACAATGTTTTAAACACTTTATAATACAGTTATAACTACAGATTGTAGGCACCTTAATTTCATTTTGTTAGATTCAGAAATTATCTTTATACCTATTTAACAAAGTTAAACTGGCCCCCCAGCCCCCGGTGACCATCTATCTCCTCTTTCAGATAGCATGGAGTAGGTTTCCCAATATGTCACACACATGTTGGCTGTTTGGAATGACAAGATACTGTGCAGACATGCAATGGGGGTGATTTTCTAAATCTGGACAGTGCAAAATCTGGTGCAGCTGTGCATGGTCGGCAATCAGCTTCTAACTTCAGCTTATTCAATTAAGTTTGGCAAACAAAATAGAAGCTGATTGGTTTCTGTGCATAGCTGTACCAGACTTTGCACTATCCCATTTGTAATAAATCAACCCCACGGTGTGCCTGTATTCCATATTATATGCAGCCTATGATAAAATGCAGCCTGTGATTAAAAAGGGGAATGTGCAAGAGGCAGGCTGTGAATGGGAGGTGTGTGATTGGTCAGGGGACCAGCCAAATAATAAAAACTGACCATGCTAACCCAGATCAACTTTTGTGCACTGTGTGGTCAGTTAAGAACAAAGAAGAAAGGCGGCTGACAGGATTCCATCTGGGAAATTTAAGAAGTACATGAAAAGACCAATGCCTCGTACACACGACCAGTTTACCCATCAGGAAAACTGCCAAGACAGCTTTTGGCCAGGAAAACTAGCCATTTGTATGCTCCATGGCAGTTTTCCCGACAGGAAAACCGCAGAGAATCCCAGCAGGAAAATCTTTTTTCCTGTCAGGATTCCCGGCGGTCTTTTTCCCAGCAGTTTTCCTATGGGAAACACTGTGGTGGAGCATACACACGGCCGGGTTTCCCAACCAAAGCTGTCATGGAAACTGGACATGTGTAAGGGGAAAAAGCAACTGAGCAGGTTCTTGGTTTTACCCTTGGTTTTCCCGGCGGTAAGAAAACATGTATACAAGGCAAAAAGACTAAAAAATACACCTATGTAAAAAACACACATGAACAAAATAAATATTGGGGAAACATACACTTTAAGGCAGTGGTCATAAACCCAGGGACCACTAACAGGCCAGGTTTTATGTATTACCTTGGGGAGATGCAGACTAGAATACTGCAATCACTGTGCAGCAAATTATATCACCTGTGATTTATTTCAGTTATCTTGCAAATCTGACCTGTTAGTGGGCCCTGAGGACAGGTTTGAAGACCACCGCTTTAAGGAGTTTAAAGGGGTTGTAAACCCTCATGTTTTTTTCAACTTAATGCATCCTATGCATTAAGGTGAAAAAACTTCTGTCACTGACTGGCCCCCCAGCCCCCGGTTTTACTCAGCCTGTTCTGTATTCCAATGCCGAAGACACACTCTTCCCCTCTGCCCGTTGTCTCGGCTCTTGATTGGATAGATTGATATCACAAAAAATATAAAATAGTGCTCCAAAGAATAATAATAATAATAATAATAATAATAATAATAATAATAGTGGAAGCTGCTAACACAACAATAAGACAACAATTTTAACAGTGCAAGGGTGATAAAGTGTAGCGATGAGTATAGGAAGAGATGAGATAACCCCACTCTATAGCATAGAAAAGCTGAATAATACAATATGAGAACCAATGATGATGTGTGCAAAAAACTATACCCATACAAAAATATCATGTGTGTGTACACAACATAAATTCATAAATACTGCTGATCATAATAGTAAACAACACAAAAAAATATGTGTAAATAACTGAGGGTGACATAAAAGACCACTGCGATAAAGAAATGAATCAAATAATCACTGAATGGAATAAATAAATGAACAGAGCCCAAAGTGAATTCCGTGGCATCCATCACTATCACAAATCGGTGTGAAGAAATGATCGATAACTTCAACTAATCTCTATAAGCAGGGGTGGTGTGCTGTTCAAAAACGTCACCAGGAAGTGCCTTCGCCTTTGGGCTGGGGGGAGAATTAAATACTCTTACCCTCCAATGTGGACCCAACTTACCATACAGTGGTGGATCGCTTGTGCTTATGTCCAAATCAGGGACTCGAGTGAACCAGGTCTGCAGGTCATCTCCTCTCTCATCCACGGCACCTCCTCCAGGATTGGTAACTCCAAAGCAGGGACCCGATATGGCGGGATACAGTATCCAGACCAAAAAAGCTTTCCATGTATTCAGCTTGAGAGCTACCAGTGCCGCCAGGGGACCCCAGAAGTCAAGGATCAGGACCACTCTGTGCAAAACAAACTGCACAGTGGAGGTAGGTATATAAAAAACAAAAATAAACAAAGCCCACACTCACTTGAAGGAAACAGCGTGCAAGTCTTAAAGCTGAAACGCAAGTTAATGTAGGTATGTATTGATTATTTTGTATTTTGTTTTAAATTAAAATCAGTATACATGAATGTGACTTATAGCCAGATTCAGGTTGAGTTACGCCGGCGTATCAGTAGATACGTCGTCGTAACTCTGAATCTGCGCCGTCGTATATTTAAATGTATTCTCAAATTGAGATACACTTAAATCTATCTAAGATACGACCGCCGGCGCCGTAGTATCTTAGCTGTGTATTTAGGTCGACTGCTAGGGGCGTGTACGCTGATTTAGCCTAGAATGCGTAAATCAGCGAGATACGCCTATTCACGAATGTACGCTTGCCCGTCGCAGTAAAGATACGCCGTTTACATAAGGCGTTTTTAGGCCTAAAGATATTCCACCAAAAAGATGGTGCAGCCAATGTTAAGTATGGACGTCGGAACCGCGTTGAATTTTGAAATGTGTACGTCGTTTTCGTAAGTCGTCCGTGAATGGGGCTGGGCGTAATTTACGTTCACGTCGAAACCAATACGTCTTTGCGGCCTAATTTGGAGCATGCGCACTGGGATATGTCCACGGACGGCGCATGCGCTGTTCGTTCAAAACGTCAATCACCTTGGGTCACGATTCATTAGCATAAAACATGCCCACCTCTTCACAATTTGAATTAGGCGCGCTTACGCCGGGACATTTACGCTACGCCGTAACTTAGGAAACAAGTGCTTTGTGAATACAGCACTTGCCTCTCTAACTTACAGTGGCTTAGCGTATATGAGATACGCTACGCCTGCCTAACGTTAGGCACATCTACGTGAATCCAGCTAATAGTATCCATCTTCTGTGATCTCCTAAAAATCAGTACTCAGACTGGGAGAGGGATGAGCAGGACTGAGAATTAATCAGGTGTGCTCCATACAAATGTGTTTACAAGGAACTTGCTGATAGGAGGAAAGAGCATAGTGAGAAGAGGTATGGTTTCCTCAGTCTGTTTCTGCACTTCCACTATCCAGTCAAACATTTGCGGGTGGAGGGAGGACACTGCTGTATCTCTTAAGCCTCGTACACACGACCAAGTTTCTCGGCAAAAACCAGCAAGAAACTTGCTGGGAGA
Organism: Rana temporaria; assembly: GCF_905171775.1. Classification (NCBI taxonomy): domain Eukaryota; kingdom Metazoa; phylum Chordata; class Amphibia; order Anura; family Ranidae; genus Rana; species Rana temporaria. Next base: position 284,307,165 of record NC_053493.1, on the reverse strand, counting down.
TATTTTTTTGCAGAGGAAACCGGTCGTGTGTACATTTTCGTCGAGGAAACTGTCGAGAAACTCGACGAGCCAAAAAGAGAGCAAGTTCTCTATTTCCTCGACAGGGATGGAGAAACTTGCCTTGTCGAGTTCCTATATAGCCTAACAAGGAACTCAACGAGGAAAACTATGTGTTTCGCCCGTCGAGTTCCTCGGTCGTGTGTACGAGGCTTCAGCTGTAAGTGCTATCATTTACCTGGCTGTGCTGTGTAAGGCCTCATACACACGACTAAGTTTCTCGGCAAAAACCAGCAAGAAACTTGCTGGGAGATATTTTTTTGCCGAGGAAACCGGTCTTGTATACATTTTCGTTGAGGAAACTGTCGAGAAACTCGACGAGCCAAAAAGAGAGCAAGTTCTCTATTTCCTTGACGGGAATAGAGAAATTTGGCTCGCTGAGTTTCTCGACGGCTTCACAAGGAACTCGACGAGCAAAACAATGTCGTGTGTACGAGGCCTAATGTGGCTGTGTAAATCTCAAGAAGCAATGGGCAGGAATATAAATCTTTTGACAGATAAACTAGCTTCCTTATATGTATTTCATGTGTGTATTTATATGTATTTAAACTGTCTGCCCATAAAGAATAAACTTTCAATAAAAATCCTTCATTTCTGGAAGAATCATATACCTTTTCGCTTTAAAAATGTCATTAAGAACAATATTGCAGTTTGGTGCATGGCAATCCTTTTAGGAAAAGGGCTGTCAAATAATAACAAGAGACACAAATACAGAAAAAAAAGCTAATTATTTTAAGAAAAATAGCCAGTGGAAAATCTATCTGAAAGTCAAATCTGGCAACATAGACTGATATCTGCTAAGAAATTGAAAATGCAAAAAAAAAAAAAACCCTGCACACTAGAGAAAATGTAAAAAGCAGGAAGAATAGCTAATGGTATCTAATTAAGAGAATCAGCATAATGCAATGCACCTGTAATAAAATAGAAAAAGTGTCATTTTTTTAGATGCTGTCCTCATTACTGTAACTTTCATTATGCAGTTTGTTTACTTTTTTTATATTATAGTAGATTATAATATTTGCAATTCTTTGCACTGGCATATTTTATTGGTATAATAAAAAATCTAATAATATGTGATAGTAAAATCAAATAGAATGTAATAAAACACAGTGCTAATCTTGCCAATGTCCTTAACACACTTCCCTTTTGGCAATCCTTTACAGGAAATAACAATGTTCTTGGGTCAGGCATTTAAAACCAAATACTGTGAAATCTGGATACAATGCTAAAAAATTGGTCCAGAATAATTTAATTTTGTAAAATGTAAATTCATATCACAGTGGGCTTCTGAACTTTTTTTATAGTATATTTTAATGGCCTTGTTGGATACAGGAATTTAAAATTCATCCACACAGAGTCATTAGGGTTCCACTTCTAAATACACCCGTTGCCTCTGTCAGTCCAGATCCATTCTCATGTACTACACAATCGGCTCATATACATTGATATGCAATGAAAGCTCAGATATCTTCTAGTTCTAATGTTCCTTATAAGGTTTATATTAGATGTGTGTTAATAATATTTATGGATAAATATATGAGTTTCTGGAGATTATCACAGGTCAAGAAATTTAAAATGTAGGTGTAATATTTTCCATGATTTTTCTTTAAATAATCCACTTAAATAAAAGTTGAGTTAAGAATACATGCTTGAAAATAAACCTTTTTTTTTAACCAGAGGATAATTTTCTTTAACTTCTTAAACATTACAGGTATAATAAACCTTAACACCTGGACCCAATTCTGAAACTTTGCCACTTTAGTTAGTAACACTGTACATACCTTTGCAACTACTTTATCCATGTGAATCATACCTTGTTTTGTTTAGGATAATTCAAGCCTTTCCTTGGTGATAAATAATAATGGATATCTCCTTTTGTTATTATTATATCAAAGGTAAATGTCCCTATATATTTTTTAATTACTTTTTTGCTGCATATTTCTTACCTTTACCATAACCCACCATTGTGACATTCACGACGACACCACGTTACTTGTATTTGTTTATTTTTTTCTATTGTAGAGCCTATAAACATAAGGTCACACATTGCTATTTTATCCTAGCTGAACAACACTGAGGCCTCGTACACACGACTGTTTTCCCCGACAGAATCCATCAAGAAACTTGGTGGCAGAGCTTTTTTGCCGAGGGAAACGGTCGTGTGTATGTTTTTCATCGAGGAAACTGTCGAGGAACTCGACGAAAAAAAAAGAGAACAAGTTCTCTTTTTCCTCAACGGGAGTCTCAATTTCCTCCTTGTGTTCCTCGTTGGGCTGGTTTTCGACGAGAAACACGTTTGTGTGTATGCTAAGAAACCCGCGCATGCTCAGATTCTCAGATTGTAATGGAGATAGCACATTTGTCACGCTGTAACAGTCTGAAAAGTGCAAATTGTCTCTTACCAAACTTTTACTTAACACGCAGTAACATGAGATTAGCAAAAGCAGCCCCAAGGGTTGTGCCAGTGGAATCGAACTTCCCCTGTCGTTGTATGCGTTGTACGTCACTGCGTTTAAGAAAGAGGAGATTTGGTCTTGACTGTGTGTACACAAAGAAAGCTTGTCAAGTTTCTCCACAAGCCTGACAAGGAACTTGTCGAGGAAAACGATGTTTCATTTACGATGAGTTCCTTGGTCGTGTGTATGAGGCCTGACATTAATACTTACACTGGCCCTAATGCTAACACTGACACATTGACAATGGCCCTAACTCAAACACTGACACAAACACTAACCTAGATTAAATCAATGGCCCTGTGCTGATCACATGCACTCTCCCAAAGAAAATAAAAAATCTCTAGCAATACACACCAAACTGAGCATGAGCAGCCTGACTCCACTAACTCTGTCTTATCTGGACTTGTTTTGGAGTCGGTTGAAGAAAAGGGGATCTGTGCATACAAGTTCAAACTGATTTTTTACATAATGTGGAGGATTAACCTCTTAGGTTTCACAGTGAGTATAACAAGCATACTTTACTGCATATACAGAAAGATTTTACTGTTGTGGGTTTAGTAACATTTTATTTTTTTTGAATCAAGTAATTGTCATTTAATTTTCCATTTTACAACAAAACTCAAACTCCACAAAAAACAACAACCACAAAATAAATGGGAAACAGCTACAGGTTTGCACCTTCCAGATTATACTTTGATTATTGCTTAAAACCCTATATCACAACAGATTTAATAATTACATTCTCTCTACATGAAGCCAACAACCATAAAAACTAACCATTGTATTAAATTTAATTACTACCCCTTATCGACAAATATATACTTATCCAGTTATCCCCATTAAACAAATACAGTAAGTTGGAGACTAACCACCAAGACCATTTTTTTTTTAAATGTTAGGGCTTCTCCTGTGTTTATATGTCAATTCCTCTCATTTTAGATTTTGTTTAACCTCCCTGGCGGTATGATTCTGTCTGGAATTACATACCAAAAGCGGTACAATTTTTTTCATGGAAATTTGGTGATATGTATTATAGGCCTGCAATTCTTAGTAATTACTTACATAAACCTGACCAAAACAAGACTCTAGTAGACATTCCAGATGTGATCAATTTGAAACACAAACACATGAATTATAATTAATCAATAATATACATTTTATTCAATAAAGCAATGAAAAATAAAGAAATTAGTCAAAGAAAGAAATTCAATACACATCCATAGTGTGAAAAAGTTTGAAGCAAAGTCCGACATTGCAATCTGGGCAATAGTACCTTGATTCTTTTCGGACTTTTTTCCCATTTTCATCCCTCTTGGAGCAGCAAACGACGCACATCCTGGTAGGCGCTAACTTTCGTGCGGTTGGCGGTACAAATTCTACAAAATGACGAGCTGTCAGGCGTTCTGGATTCCCAACGTCAACAGAGCGTCGTCCGGGTCTGTTAGCAGATACTGATGGCGTCGGGTGATTGATCCATATAAAGTCAGAATGAACAAGAGGTATGTTCGTGTTTGCTTTATAAAGGATATAGGCGTTCCAAAGACATTGTTCAAGGAGATGCCTGAAAATCTTTTTGTAGTATTTCTTTTGTTGTTTTCGCATCGCCGGGTAAAATGTCATTGCCTGATCGGCTCGGTCGACACCTCCCATTGTGTAATTTAAGTCGATCACGACTTGTGGTTTCAGCACATCTTTTCCGTATTTTGTGCGGACCATGGTAGTGGAGGTGCTGTGCACGGTGCTCATGAGACACACGTCCTTTTTGTCTCGCCAGCGCATTGCCATCATTTTACCCTTTTGAAAGGCAACCATCTCTCCTTTTTTTAATTTCTTCTTGCCAAACGTAGATGGCATGTCATGCCGGTTTGGCCTAACGGTACCATACCCATCCGTTTTATTGAGGAGCAAAACCTCATAAAGTTCCGGCGACGTATAAAAATTGTCCGTTGTCACGCAGTATCCCTGGTTCAGTAATGGGTCCAGCAGTGAAAGGACAGACGATGTGGCCATCCCATAGTGGTTGTACCTCGGATTAAACTTTGTACCTTTCCCGGTGTAAATGACCACATTCCATATATACCCGGTGGATGATTCACAGAGCATATAAAATTTGATGCCAAAGCGCGCTCTTTTGGACGCAATAAATTGGATCCAACTCAGGCGTCCCTTGTAGGCCATCAGACTTTCGTCCACACTGACATCCCTTTCTGGCACATAGGTCCGCTGAAAGTTGGCGACAATAATCTGGCACACCTCCCAGATTTTTTTTAGCTTTGGCGCAGGATGCGTGGCCTCGTCAAATTCTTCGTTGTTGGCGAAGTGTACGTTTTTCATAATTAGTGAAAAACGATACTCGGACATCACAGTGCCAAAAAATGGAGTGGCCAGCATCTTATTGGTGGTCCAGTACCATTTCTGGAGCGGTTTGCCCACCACCCCCTGAAGGATGATGAGTCCCAGAAAATTCCAGATGTCCTCCTCAGTGACCGGTTCCCATTTTCTGGATCTGGAAAATCTGCCACGCAGCATAGCAGATTGCTGATCGTGGTAGCGATTGGTCTCCGTCACAATTTTTAAAATTACCTCCTCAGATAGAAAGAGTTTCAGGTACGCCAGAGGGTTGTTGGCCTCCACATCTACCTTCATCCCAGGAGATCCAGTAAATCGGAACCTCGGGGGCGCTGTCTGGTCCGCATCGCTGTCTATAGGGCACCAAGTGCGCACATCACTCAGGTCAGGTGCGGGATCATCGGCGGCGTCACTTTCTGGATCAGTGTCAGTGTCAGATCCAGATGACAAATCTCCCCACGATTCACTGTCGCTCTGATCTGCGATCAACTCCGTGTCGCTGCCGCCATCGCTGTCGTTCAGCTGATCCAAAAGCGCATTTGGAGGACAGCGCTTTTTTGATGCCATTTTTATAGGGTTTTATATGGTTTTATATGTCAGAAATGACAATGGCAAGGGGCAATGAAAGGGCACTGTGTCAGTTTTCAAAGTAATACAGTGTAATCCTCTCAGATTACATTGTATCACCACCTTTTTATGTGTTTGTGTTGGTGCAACTTTTGAATTTCCCTCCCAGTTCCGTTCCCATGCACCATAGATCATCGCTGGATCGCCTGGAGAAGGTAAGGAACCCCGCTGCGCTCTCTGCACATCCACCCCGAGCGTGACTCGGGGATACCGATCGTACCATAAAAAACCAACCCGAGTCACGCTCGGGTTTACCATCAAGGGGGTTAATGTTGGCGGAGAATTTGATATCCATTTTTGTAATATAAGTTTATGGGTTATATACATGGGTCTTAACCACATCACATGCATTTCAACCAGGAGAATGTCTTCCTGAAAAAAAATAGAACCTTTTTTAACATTTTCTGATGGTTAAAAAACGTATAGAAAAAAAACAATCGTCTGTGGGGAAATCCATCGGTCAAAAATCCACGCATGCTCAGAATCAAGTCAATGCATGCTCAGAAGCATTGAACTTAATGTTTCTATGCACGTCGTTGTGTTTTACGTCACCGCGTTGGACACGATCGGATTTTTAACTGATGGTGTGTAGGCAAGACTGATGAAAGTCTGCTTCATCGGATATCAAAAAGTTGATGAAGTAACACAATACCAGCCTTTTTCCATAATTCAAAATGTTCACATTTTGCTACCTAGTTTATCCATATGCGCATATATTGGGTATTTCCCTCATAAAAAGTATCCTGTTGGACAGTAGTCAAAATGTTATGTATTAAATGAAATGTGGGAAAACAAGGTGAACTGGTGGATCCACCGGAAATTGGGAAAGTTTAATTTGCTGTACGGGGTCCTCACAAGCTGTAACATTCCAACCATGTAGTTACTGAAGTTGTAATGCCAGATAATGCAATCTGGCATTGGGAACAGCTGAACCTCCTTCATTCTAATGCCGCATACACACCATCACTTTATGTGATGAAAAAAAACGACATTTTCTGTGAAGTAAAAAACAACGTTTTTGAAACTTCAATTTTCAAAGACGAAGTTGCCTACACACCATCGTTTTTCTCACAATGTTCTAGCAAAGCGAGGTTACGTTCCACCACGTTTTTCCATTGAAGCTCGCTTCATAAGTAGCTTCTGGGCATGTGCGGATGAAAAAATGTCGTTTTAAACTATGTTTTTGCTACACACGGTCAATTTCTGTGAAGTAAAAGTTGACGTTTTGAAAAACGACACATAAAATTGAAGCATGCTTCAATTTTTTTTGGTCGTTTTTTAGAAGACATAAAACGACGTTTTCCCCCACTCAATTAAAGTGACGTTTTTAAAAACGTCATTTTTTTTCATCACATAAAACGACCGTGTGTACGCGGCATTAGGCAACTTCAAAGTTCCCAATCTAATCCAGGGATGTTTAAATCTCAGAGGCAACCATACAGGGCAATTATGTAAAAATATATTAGTTGTGGCATTCAAACCATCTTTATCATATTGGCTCTGCCAACTACTGTTAAAGGTAACTTACTCCAAATTTTCCCCACTTGTTTAAAGCACTTAAGTAGTGGAGCTAAATTCCTCTCTACATTTGCATTCACTTGTGATGTGTAATATTTAAATCTAGATGCTACAGCTATTTGGAATGCAGATGTTGGCAAATTAGTCAACAAGGGGGTCTACAGGTAAAATGACTGACTTATCCCAATTTATTATAAATCCTGAGAAAAAGCCATATGTGTTAATTAACTGCTTGCCGACCAGCCGCCGCAGTTATACGGCGGCAGGTCGGCTCCCCTGTGCGAGAGCCTGTAGCTATACGTCGGCTCTCACGCAGGCCACTAGGGGCGCGCGAGCGCCGCAGGAGGCGCGCGCGCCCCCGCTCGCCCCTGACTCCCGTGCGCTTGCCTGGCGGGCATGATCGCCGCCGGGCACACGCGATCGCTCGTTACAGAGCGAGGACCGGGAGCTGCGTGTGTAAACACACAGCTCCCAGTCCTGTCAGGGAGAGAAATGCTGATCTTCTGTTCATACAATGTATGAACAGAAGATAAGTAATTTCCCCATGTCAGTCCACCCCCCCTACGGTTAGAACACACCCAGGGAACATAATTAACCCCTTCCCCGCCCTCTAGTGTTAACCCCTTCACTGCCAGTGGCATTTGTATAGTAATCCAATGCATTTTTACAGCACTGATTGCTATAAAAATGCCAATGGTCCCAAAATGTTGTCAAAAGTGTCCGAAGTGTCCGCCATAATGTCGCAGTACCGAAAAAAATCGCTGATTGCCGCCATTACTAGTAAAAAAAAATATTAATAAAAATGCCATAAAAATACCCCCTATTTTGTAAACGCTATAACTTTCGCGCAAACCAATCAATAAACACTTATTGTGATTTTTTTTTACGAAAAATATGTAGAAAAATACGTATCGGCCTAAACTGAGGAAATTTTTTTTTAAATATATATTTTTGGGGGATATTTATTAACCCTCCTAGCGGTATTCCTGAGTCTGACTCGGGGTAAGATTTTTATACCAAAAGCGGTAACCCCGAGTCAGACTCAGGCTTGCCTCGCTGCAGCAGCAGACAAAGTTACTTACCTTGTCCCTGGATCCATCGATGCCACCGCGCTGTGTGAGCGAGCGGGACCTTGCTCGATTCACACAGTGTCCTCCTGTGCCGCCGATCTCCGTTCCCTGCGACGTTACGACGCACGGGAGCGGAGAACGGCGCCATATTCAAAAACGTAAACAAACACATTACATACAGTATACTGTAATCTTACAGATTACAGTACTGTTTGTAAACAATACACACCCCCTTTGTCCCTAGTGGTCTGCCCAGTGTCCTACATGTACTTTTATATAATAAAAACGGTTCTTTCTGCCTGCAAACTGTAGATTGTCCATAGCAACCAAAAGTGTCCCTTTATGTCAAAAATTATTTTAGAGCAGCTAGAAAACAGCGATAATAAATTATAATCACTTGCAGAATTGTGCGATAGTGATTTGTGGGGAAATTCGTCATAAAAAAATAAAAGTAATGACAGCAACAATTCTGCAACTGAGCAAATTTCAGTGATTTTGAGTTGATTACATTATTGAATAAGTTTTATTATAATTATATTATTACTTGTTATAATTATTTATAATTATTTATTATATTATAATTTATAATTTTGTTTTTAAAAAAATGTCATACCCGGGATGCCTACTAGTCACTTGTTTGGTCAGATTTAAGTGAGTTATTCCTAAAAATTACAGACATACAGTATAAAACGCCAAATTTCCTTGCAAATAATGGTACCGCTTTCAGCACCTTTTTTTCTGAAATAATCATACCGCCAGGGAGGTTAAAGCAAAAAGTAAAAAATATTAATTATTTTTAAAATTGTTGCTCTATTTTTGTTTATAGCGCAAAAACGAAAAAACGCAGAGGTGATCAAATACCCCCAAAAGAAAGCTCTATTTGTGGGGAAAAAAGGACACCAATTTTGTTTGGAAGCCACGTCGCACGACCGCGCAATTGTCAGTTAAATCGACGCAGTGCCAAATCGCAAAAAGTGCTCTGGTCTTTGACCAGCAATATGGTCTGGGGGTTAAGTGGTTAAGAACATCACTGCTACTAAGGAGGATGAAGTATCTCCCAAAAATAGAAGTATGCCATCAGCATATAGAGCAATCTTGTCTTGACTAAAGGTCTACAAAACCTAATAATATTCAGTGATTGGTGGATAGCAGCAGCCAAATGTTCAAGAGCCAAGGCAAAGAGTTTTGTTCCTCAATAAACCCCTCCAACCAGAGCAGCGTAGAGGAGTTTCATCCAACTTATAAACTGAGGTCCGAATTCAAACTTCTCTAAATAATGCCAAAGAAAATCCCATTCTATATTATCAAAAGCTTTTGCTGCATGAAGCAACAATATAGCTCTATTGCCTAAATTTTCATATTGAACCTGCAGATTAAGGAATAAATGTCTTATATTCACTGCAATATATCTATTTAGGATACGACCAGATTGTATCAGATGAGTGCACTATCTTATATATTACCTTCGCCAATCTAGTGGCTAGCACTTTTGCCAGTAGCTTCATGTCTGATGTAAGTAATGATATTGGACAGTATGATTCTGGATTATTAGTATTCTTCTCAGGTTTTAATAGGACTATAATAATCGCCTTATTCATGGAGGGAGGAAGATGACCAAACTCCAATGCTGCATTAAACACCTCCAAAAATTCAGGCAACAAATTAACTCCATAGACTTTGTAGACCTCCCATGGTAACCCATATGCACATGGGGTTTTATTGCTAGGCATACTAGCAAACACAGTCTGAAGTTCCTCTAAAGTCAGAGGTTTATCCAGCATCTCTCTATCAGCTTTACAGTTCTCTTAATGTTATAGGGTTAAGAAAATATTGCAGTTCGGCCTCTTTATAAGATACTTTACTACTATGCAGATTTAAAAAAAAAAAAAAAAACACTGATGAAATCTCTATGGTAGTACATGCAATTTTAGTTGAAGATACTTGCAATTTTACCACTTGTGTCATTGGTTTTTGAGCTTTTGCAATTACTGCTAAAAGATGGCCTGTATTATCCCATCCTCAAAATAAGATTGCTGAAGAAAAAAAAGTTTCTGCTCTGCTATTTTACATGAGATTTCAGAATATGCCTGTTGTTTTTGTATCCACTTCTGTTGAGATTCTATATTATTTTTCGCTATGTATTGGAGTTTGGCCTGTAAAACAGCATCAGCAGCAGAACCTTCCTAAGCCATAGATCTTATTTATTTATTTTTTAAATTTGAGAGATAAACACACCTCTTATATAGGCTTTTAAGGAATCTCAATAGATCTGCAAAGATACAGAGGGCTTGTTAACAGTACTGTAGGATAAAATGTCAAGCGGAATATTCTCCTTTGAAGGAAAGAGATCAAACCAATAAGATTAACTTTCCACAAGGTGAAAGTCTGAGCAGTATACCGGTCAACTTAAAAACCAATGGGGAATGATTGGACAACCCCTTAGCTGCGTAAGTAACTTCAGATATCAAAGGTAACATTGTAGAAGTAACTAATGCCAAGTCTATTCTATAAAAGGTCATATATATATATAGGTGCTAGAGAAGCAAGAAAACTCTCTGGCATAAGGATGTAATATTTTCCATACATCCATTATGCCAATATCCCAAATATAACCATCAAAAGAGGTACTTGTAGTGGTTACTTGACCTATAGTCGTGCAATATTTGTCTAAATAGGGGTCAAAATAATTATTTAAGTCCCCTACTATTAACCAGGGAACATAAGCTTTAGAAGTTAAAGTTAAAACAATTATTTAAGTACCTCTGGTGAATATGGGGGTGGTATATATACATTAGCTAACACATACAATTTTTTGTATATTGTGCAGTATAGGAATATATAGCGACCTGTAGTGTAGAATACGTGGTACAAGTAAAATGGTATTGCCTATTATGTTGTGAACACTTTAAATAATTTCATTTATATATATTAGTCTCTTGCAGGCAGATAATAGACAGAGAGAAATGTTTCAATGTAGTAAACATTGCTTGTCTCTTTACTGGGTCGCTAAAACCCCTAATGTTCCAAAATACCAAAACGTTGCAACAATTTCAAGTTAGAAGCAAAAATCCTCACGTCTCCCATAACAAAAAATATATCCCCATTGACCCTACATTGAATCAAATATGCCCTATGGCTAGGAAATATTATATTGAAAAAGGTTTCATCTATAGGTGGTACCCACTTCAATAATATCGCTAGGCAGTAGTCGCTTATAATTGTTTGTGAATTAAAGGTCTCTATATTAATTTTAATTATCTGGTGCACACATTTTGCAAATCTGTAAAAAAAAAAAAAAAAAAAAAAACTTGTGCAAAGCTAACATAAACCCCTAAAGATTCAAAATTACCATTAGTAGCTAATATATAAAAGGTATTTTATATAAAAGCCTCACAATTTTCTCACAGCACCTTTTCTCTAATTCTTATAGCTGTTGGATAATCAAAAAAAAAATATTCTGTGTTCTAATCTCAATTAGAAACACATACTGAGAGGGAATCTCCAAAAAGTTAATATGTGTAGCACTTTAAGTTAATTAATATTGACTAAATTAAAGGAAATGCTTAATATACAACATTGAATATCATTATTCTGTCTGGGGTTTGGTTATCTGAAAGTACATTGAGAGAAGTTCAATTTGGAAAGGATTATGCTGAAAGCAAAGAAGTTCTAGCAAGCAGTGCACTTTGAAAAAGCGTATTACAGGTATTTACATCATAAACTTTGTTTGTCTCATGCAGTGAAAGTTCCCTCTGGAATATTTTCTAATGCTTCAGTTGCTAAATTACTAAACTGCCTACACAGTGGTGTTGGATGCTGTGATAGAAATCTAAACTTAGTGATAAAAAAAATGTCCAGCAGTGCATGTTTTCCAGATGTCTTCACAAGAGAACAGATATGTCAGTCAGTGGTTGACATTCTGAATAGCCCAATTGTGTTACTAATTTATCCAAATGTGACTCAATGAGAGGACTGAAAACAAGAAAATTTGATAATTACTTTCCATATTTTTTTCAATATCAATGATTTGTCTGAGGCCCCTTTCACACTTGTACGACTTGTCCCATGATTTGTGATGGCAAAGTAGCATGACAAGTCATTTCCCATGATTTCCAATGACAACCATTCATATTAGTACGATTTCAAGTCGTTCCGACTTCAAAGTAGTCCCTGCACTACTTTGGTCCGATTTTGATGCCACTTAAACAGGCATTCCCTAAAATCGTGGCCTCGGTACGTGGCTGCAAAAACACGGTAAGATCGTGTGACTTTGAAGTTGCAGTAGTGTAAAAAGGGCTTTAACCCCCTTGGCGGTATTCCCGAGTCTGGCTTGGGGTAAGTTTTTAATACCAAAAGCGGTATCCCCGAGCCAGACTCGGGGCCGCCTCACAGCATCCACAGGCACAAGTTACTTACCTTGTCCTTGGATCCTGCGATGCATCCCCGCTGTGTGAGCAAGCGGCGTCCTCGCTCGATTCACACAGTGCCTGTGTGCCGCTGATCTCCATTTCCTGCGACGTTACGACGCACAGGGGCGGAGAACGGTGCCAAATTCAAAAAAGTAAATAAACACATTACATACAGTATACTGTAATCTTATAGATTACAGTACTGTATGTAAACAATACACACCCCCTTGTCCCTAGTGGTCTGCCCAGTGTCCTACATGTACTTTTATAAAATAAAAACTGTTCTTTCTCCCTGCAAACTGTAGATTGTCCATAGCAACCAAAAGTGTCCCTTTATGTCAAAAATGGTTTTAGAGCAGCTAGAAAACAGCGATAATAAATTAGAATCACTTGCAGAATTGAGCTATAGCTATTTGTGGGGAAATTCGTCATAAAAAAAAATAAAAGTAATGACAGCGACTATTCTGCAACTGAGCAAATTTCAGTGTTTTTGATTTGATTACATTATTGAATACATTTTATTATAATTACATTATTATTTTTTATAATTATTTATAGTTATTTATTATATTATAATTTATGATTTTGTTTTTAAAACTTTATCACACCCAGGATGTCTACTAGACTCCTGTTTGGACAGATTTAAGCAAGTTTTTCCTAAGAATTGCAGGCCTACAGTATAAAACGCCAAATTTCCATTCAAAATAATTGTACCGCTTTTGGTACAAAATTCCAGACATAATCATACCGCCAGGGAGGTTAAGCTTTCTTTGACCTGCAGTCTCATTGTATGATTCTTGCTTTACCTGCTGGCTGTTATGAGAATGTCTAATATTGGTGTCAACCTGAACCATTGCATTGAGGATGGGTTCTCCTGGTCTTGTATGATTGTTGACATCCTGGGTGCATTAATATGGTCACAGGAATTTAAGGGATATTAAATAAGACTTTCCAGAAATAAATACATGGAAGTGAAGCCAATTTAGTCAGCAGAAAATGCTTTGACTAAAACAGGTTATGTAGAAATCTATGTATCAAGTATTCGTGCCTGCTGAACTACTCAATGCCCTGAATATTTTAAAACTTAATTTAACAAGTTGAAGTTAGAAGCTGATTGGCTATGGCTACCATGCACAGCTGCAACAGATTTTGGACTCTGGTTTTAATAAATTAACCCCACTGAGTCTGGTAAGGATATTAAAGGATAAGTTCACTTAAAAAAAAAAAAACTGAAGCGTACATTATTTTCAGGTAAAAAATATGCATTTAATATTATTTTTTTTTTGTAGGAGCCTGGCAAGCATTACACCTGCAATATCCTGACATGCACGACTCCTATAGACTGTCAATGTTAACTGTCTTCCCGTACATCATACGGGCAGCAAGTTTCACAAAGAGAGAAAGATTAAATTAACTATTTGAGCACCCAGCAGCACCTTGGTAGTTCATTGAGAACTACAAACCGACAGCCACAAATGCCTCGGTGCTTGTAGTTCATTGATTCACAGGGATCTGTGAATTAATGATGCATTTGTGTGGGTGAGACACTGCACAGCTGTGCTCTTTTCAAAAAGTGACAGCAGGTATGAGGAGAAGATCTCCGCCCTGCTGTCAAAGGGAGTACGGAGATCAGAGAGTGGTTGCAGGAACATGTTATATGTTCCACCCTAAAAAACAGGTGGAATATGTAACATGTGCCTGAAGGTGAACTTATCCTTTAAGGGGAGCCCCCTTTAACAATGAGAAAGCCCCCATATACTGCCCCCATGTGAATAAATATAAATACCCCTACTCGTTCACAAACCAAAATATGTCACCTATTTAGAAAAAAAAATCCTCAAAAAAGTCCCTCACTGAAAATTCAGCATTAATCACAATTCCTGATGATGCAAAAACAAATGCAAAAAAAAAAAAATTGATGACTTGCCACACATGACCAATCCCTGATGGTAACACTATCTAAGTGATAGCTATATAAAGAAAGGCGCAGGAATAGTGGTGGCATCATATATGTGGCCATATTTAGTCACTGATATACAGGTCCATTTCACAGCAATGTAAGAAAATGCTGCTACTTCCTTAATAACCATTGACACTCAGGATAGTGACTATATTTATCCAATAATGTAACCCGCCCCATTCCATTAGCTTACGTAGCCAGGGGTTCCTGGCCATGTAAGTAAATGGACCAGGTGAAGTCAGTGGTTGGTAAGAATGCAACAGCTGCTGCTTCCTTAGCAACCATTGACAGCTTAAAGCTGCCACATTCATCCACACTGCACACCTTAAACATTCGACTTTTGGAGAAACGTCCATATCAAAATGAGCACACTTGCATTCATTGAAACCATGCTGTTTTTAAAATATGACAGTGGGTGGGGGGAGAGGATCCCCCCATGCTGTCACAGTGGAAGAAGGATGAGAAGGGCCTGATAAGCATGTTACATGCATGTTACATGCTGTCAAATATAGGTATAACATGTAACATGTTCAAAAGGTGAACTTATGCTTTAAATGCATATGTGGAGAGCAAGAATTCCATCATCACTCCATGGAAGGTTTCTTTTTCTCTTTTTTTTTTTTTTTTTAAGTTTCTGTTTTTCATGCCTGAATGCAACTGCAAAACTTTTCCAGACAAAGGTCCTTTATAGTTTAAAAACATAAAAATGAAAGCTGACTTACTGGAAAGTCTGAAAATAATAACTAGGCTATCCTTCTCACCATTATTCATACTGTTCTTGCTACTGAAAGATATCACTGAAGCCCAAACTTCTTCAACATACTATAATGTGATGGAGCCTCCACTTAAAGGAACATTGTCCCTTATAAACTTTTATTTAGTAAATATATTTGTAATATTAAAATATTATTTTTTTAAATATTCCCATTCCTTATACATTTTAGTTAAATTTTCATCTACTGCATATAAAATACAATTTCTTACAATTTAAACATCCTCTTCTGGTAGCTAAGGAAGAATGGACTGCATAGAGGAAAACAATACATTTAATCATTAGTATATTCTTTATTTTGCCCTTTGTTTATTGAATGCTGTAAATGTCTCCTTCTACCCAAGAATGATGAATTTAACCCGTCTCAAATAATTGCACAGCTAGGTGGTGCTAATTGTTTTACTGTGTTCCTAAAGTGTGAGTTTTTTCAAGGTAGCAAAAAAGTGGAACAGTATGTGAGATAATGACCTTTTATTATATTATTTACATGTATGTGATGCAAGTACATCTAGATTTTTATTAAATGCATGAACGGATATTGTACAACCATTTTTTTTCACAATGTAGATAATACATTTTATTTGTTGATGTTTTTCATAATACTATCTTTGATTAATCAGAGGACTTGCGAATCCTACCAAACATGCTACATTTCTGCAACAGCAATATATTAAATGACAATTAACTGTGGATCAAACACAGAAAAAATAGACAATATTACATTTTATACATATTATATTGTCTTTTCCTTTATAAAATACAGAAAAAATAGACAATATTACATTTTATACATATTATATTGTCTTTTCCTTTATAAAAATACTTTGCAGAGTTTAATTCTAATCATCGAGTATATCTTTCTTGTCTCTTAGGTATTAAAGGCTGGGTCCCTGGATATTTATTTTGAGTAATCCTCCAACAACAACAAAAATCTTGTGTGGAATAATACTGGATTTTCTAAGACAGTTTTTGGGAGCTGATCAGTTCACAAGTTGCTAAAGAGAGAAAAATGAAGATGGGCAGACAAGAAATGTGCCACTATCTTCAGCTTATAGCTCTGTTCTTTTGTCTTTCTGGAATAAGCCAAGCTGAGCTTTCAATGTCTACTTCGAAGCCTTACATTCAGTCTGGGAGATCAAGAACTAAGCGGAGCTGGGTTTGGAACCAGTTCTTTGTGCTGGAGGAATATACAGGCTCAGATTCTCTGTATGTCGGTAAAGTAAGTACAGTAATTGACATGTATGCTCATTTATATAACCTGTTGTTATGCATATTTGCATTAGTGTATTAGAAATTAAAGCAGTGAGCATTAATTGCAAGACAACAACAGCAGATGGCTCATATATATCTAAAACTCAGACTTGTCACTGTTTGTCATATCAGCTTTAATAAACATGATAAACAACAGTTCAAGTCATAGCTTATGTTATGTCATTAATAATAATAACCCTTCATATTTAGTTTTCTCCTGTAGGCTCTGTGGATACGAATGTTAATACAATAAAAGGTCAAATTTGATTTGTGTTTTTCTGAATGAAAGCATGCAAAACTCTAGGATCTGACAATACGTGAGAGTGAAATTATTAGTGAATTCAACATGTTCTTAGTTACTGAACCGGAACAAGCATGTAGCAAGTAAAGTCAGAAAGAAGTCAGACCTTCTGATCGGCCTGTTTGGATCAGTTACTAAGTATTAAAGTTATTTGATTTGCATGAAAATTAGGAAACTAATATTCTCAAAAATATACATCAGCAGTGGCAGCCTACATATTACCTTAAGAAACCAAATAATGCATTGAAGGAAGGTACATATGCCCCTATATGCCAAAGGACCATTCTTTTTTTGTTTCTGTTTTTTAGAAGGTTGGGGGGGGGGGGTAAAGATACACACTAGACTTTAGATCTAAAGTGCATGCTATTATAACTGAAACATTTTACTTCTTTGTCAGATTTTACAAGCCAGTGACTTTTTAGATGAAACCTGTACATTTAAAAGTGTATCTCTAGTTAAAAGTTTTCTTTGTGTTTTTTTTTGTCTAAGAGGGAAATCCACTATTTTGTGACAGATTGACTTTAACTCCTTGTTGTGTTTTTAAGATGGGATGTGAAAGGAACTCTTCCTATTGGGACTTAGCAAGCCGAACTCTACCACTAATACTGTAGCATATATACAAGGGGGTGACTACAGGAGTCCCAGGGGTTGCAATTGTGACCATGATCCATGCTAAAGGGGGACCGTGGACGTCTGCACATGCTGTAGAAGAACTCATTGGCTGCAGGGGGTAAATCAAAGAAAATCTCGCCTGCTGGTTCTCCTATCCAGCCCCCTGTGATCTTTAGCCCTTCTATGCTCTCTCATGGATGCCCCCTCATTTTCTGCAGCTCTGTCGGGTTTCCCCCTGCCTTTTCCTGTCAGCTGCTGTGGGGAATCTGTCAGGATGGAGAGCGGGTAAGAGGCCAGTAAATGTATAATTTACTGGCCACTTTCTTGTCTAAATGAATAGAGCCAGTGATCTGTAATGATGCATTCATAACTGAAACACAGTAAACATAGTACTATGCTTCAGTTTGTGAATGAATGGGAAGATCTGTACAAAGCTATTCCTGTCCATTCATTCTGTGCAGTTAAGGCTGCAGAAAAGGAGATTGAGGTCTGATATTTCACCAAAGCCCCCGAACAGGGCTTCTAACATTTTTTTTTAAATAATAAATAGATAAAATAAATAATATTGTAAAAAAAAGGTACAAAATTTTAAAAAATATATATATAAAAAAAAGACACCAATGAAGGAACTACCAGGGTAACAAAGGTCGCACTTGTGACTGGGCCCTGGCATTCCACCACTGGGTTTGAAAAGGAAGGGTCTGGCTGGGGGTCAGGGGGGCCCTTCATGGTTACTTGCACCAGGGCTCTGAAGGTTCTAGTTATGCCACTGAGTGCATACAATCTAAAATGATTGTCATTTCCTTGTCTGAATGAATAGAGCCAGTGATTCGTAACGATCACTGACTCTATCCATTCATAATTGAAAAATAGTAAACTTAGTACTATGCTTCAGTTTGTGAATGTATGGGAAGCTTTGTACCAACCAATTCCCGTTCATTCATTATGTGCAGCTGATACTGCAGAGGATATTGAGGGATGTGTCCTCAATGTCCTTTCTCTGTCTCAAAGGTGGAACATCAGAGGTCTGTTTAGACCCCTGATATTTCACCAGAGTCCCCCAACAGGGCTCCTAACATAAAAAAAATAATATTATTGTAAAACAAAAAAGGTAAAATATACCAAAAATAACTAAAAACTGCTGACCCCAATGAAGGAATTATCAGGGTAACAAAGGTCACACTTGTGACCGGGCCATGGCGTTCCACCACTGGGCTTGGAGAGAAGGTTTCTGGCTTGGGGTCAAGGGCCCTTCATTTTTTCTTCCACCGGGGGGGTCCTAAAGGTTCTAGTTATGCCACTGCGAATCTAAAATGATTGTTTTTACATATACCTTTCATAAATCTGCATTACTTACCCCCCCCCCCCCCATAAAAGAACATGTTTTTATGCTTAACCTATTCAGAAATATGTCAAATCTTTTGCTATACATTGATGACATGTCCACTTCAGTCATAATAAGAACTAGTGCCTATGATCTAACAAAAATAGCTTACTAAGATATTTCTGCACTGTGCAATGTAAATTAAACAGTCTTGATCAATTTAGTGTACTCATCTGCAAACTTTAATGCAGCAATACAAATAACTTTTCCACCAGATATTGTCATTACTATTTCTAGCAGTATAAACCGATTATTATTTGGTCTAATAGTTTTATTATAGGAGTAGTGTTCTTGCAAATGGGCTCATTACATTCCTAATTAAACAAAGTGAACATTTCTAAGAATACTTTGTCTAATTTGAAGTCCATTTACAAAACTTCAACTTGGAAAAAAAATCATATTACATTTATTACTAATGGGCTAAATTATCACTCAAAGCACAAAGTTAAATGAATGATGTAATTGCATTTTTTCAACTGTATGTATGAAGATTAAAAGTGAATATGCCAAATCCTCATTTTTTTTTTAACAATAGTTATAACAAACAGAATAGGCAGTAGTGATGATAGAATGGGGCAAAGTTTGGTTCACTAGGCATTCGATGAACCTGACAGAAACGTTACCAAACATAGCACCAAACCTCATTGAAGTCTATTTTATCACCACTGCATTTTTTTTGCTCTATAAACAAAAAAAGGCTGACAATTTAAAAAAATATATATATATATATATATATATATATATATATATATGCTATAAAACATATCCAATAAAAAACAAGGGGCCAAATCCACAAAGATCCGGCGTAACTTATTTTTTTCCATTTAAGTTACACTGCCTTAAAACTTCTACCTAAGTGCCCGATCCAGAAAGCACTTACCTAGAAATTTTGGGCTGTGTAACTTAAATTCTGCCGGCGCAAGGCGTTCCTATTGTAATGGAGGCGATTCCCATTTAAATTAGGCACGCTCCCGCACCGGCCGTACTGCGCATGCTCGTGACGTCATTTTCCCGACGTGCATAGCGCGAAATTACGTTACGTTGAGCTTTGTGGATTGCGACGGGTCAATAAAGTTGCCTCGGGAAAAAAAAAAGATACGGCGAAAACAAAAAAATAAAAAATAAAAAAAAAATCGCGTCGCTGGACAGAAAGGTCTGCTTTTACATGGTGTACTAACTTTACACCTTGTAAAAGCAGCCCTAATTTTGCGTATGCAAACTAAAACTTACGGAGAAAAAACGAAGCTGAAAAGCTTCGTGGATCTCCGTAAGTGCTAATTTGCATACCCGAGGCAGCATTTCGACACGAAATGCCCCCAGTGGCGGATGCGGTACTGCATCCTAAGATCCGGCAGTGTAATTCAATTACACATGCCGGATCTTCTGCTTAACTATGGAAAACTGATTCTGTGGATCAGTTCCATAGTTAGGAACAGGGATACGACAGCGTAACAGCAGTTACGCCGTCGTATCCCTTTTGTGGATTTGGCCCAAAGTCTTCATAAGTTTAGGCCAACATGCATTTTGCTACATGTTTTTGGTAAGAAAAAAATCACACTAAGCATATATTGATTGGTTTGCACACAAGTTATAGAGTATACAAACTATACTAGTAACGGCGGCAATCTGTGACTTATAGCGGGAATGTGATAGTGGGGCAGACATTCGTACATTAACTGACACGTTGGGCACTTTGTGGGAACCAGTGACACTTATACAGTGATCAGTGCTAAAAATATGTACTTTCACTGTACTAATGACACTGGCGGGAAAGGGGTTAAACATTCAGGGCAGTCAAAGGGTTAAATGTATGCCTAGCCAGTGTTTGTGTGGTGCGTTTAAGCCTCTGTCCTTGACGATTAGCTGGTGCCGGTGGACATCCATTGGCCGGCACCCGCTGATCAGCTTCTGCTGTGACTAATCACAGCAGAAGCAGTGCACCTACCCTTCCCTACCAGGAAGTGCATAAATATGTATATACAGTATATGTGATTCTGCAATGAACAGCTGCCCTGAAGCATTAACTCTGCCATAGGACCATCCTTAAGTGGTAATGCAATTTATATGGCAACATTAAAAATACACAAATCCTTTCAGTAAAATGCTTTGGGGCAGACATGTCCAAAGCCTGGCCCACGGGCCAATTGCGGCCCGAGTTCCGGTTTCAAATGCCCCCATTGGTAATTTGGATATATATATCTTTTGTGGCCCCGTACGAATCCCGAGCACTGCGGGGGCCACAAAAGATATATACTGTATTTATTGGTGCCTCAGAGGGGACAGGGAGGGGGTGGGACGAGTGCCATCCAATTACATACAGGAGAATCTCCTTTTTACTCTGCGGCCTCCAATAGGAAATCCCATCTCCTGGGCTGGCATTGGATGACTGTCCTGTCTATCATAAGAGGCGGGACTTTGTATTAAATAGGCCGCTGATTAAACAGGAGATTCTCCTGTATGTAATCTGTTGCCGCTCGTACCACCCCCTCCAAGGCTGCAGATGGGCATCGATCAGGCTGCACTGATGGCATTGGGGAGGCTGCATTCATGGCACTGGTGAGGCTGCATTCATACCAATGGTGAGGCTGCATTAATGGCAATGGTGAGGCTGCATTCATGGCACTGGTGAGGCTGCATTCGGGCACTGGTGAGGCTGCATTCATGGCACTGGTGAGGCTGCATTCATGGCACTGGTGAGACTGCATTCATGGCAATAGGGAGACTGAATTCATGGCAATGGTGAGGCTGCATTCATGGCACTGGTGAGGCTGCATTCATGGCACTGGTGAGACTGCATTCATGGCAATAGGGAGACTGAATTCATGGCAATGGTAAGCCTGCATTCATGGCAATAGTGAGGCTGCAGATGTAAGCTTTTTTCCTGAAATTTCCCTCTTAAAGTGTTATACGCTGATAAATATGGTATATCCAAATAACACGCCCAAGCTCATCCTTAGTCCTGAGTGGCGTTCGAAAATTTGCAAAAGTTTGTAGAGATGGTTTTGTCTTCACATGAGCTGTTAAAAAAAATATTCCAAGGAGCACTATTTGTATATGTAAACTTCCTACTTTTAAAAAACCCAATTGCAATATAAGTGTGGGAAAAAAAAACTTTTTCTGTAAAAAGCACTTTTTTGGGGGGTCTTTGTATCTCCAACAGTTGTCAAGATGCAAAAAAGTTATCCTTCTTTTTCTGACCATGTTTAAGTCACACTAAAACAGATGAAATCCGATTTCTTTTGTTTACCTATAAGTATTATTGGGTTTGTCCTTCTCCCATTCAGATGCTGGTAGTGCATTATAGCAAGTAATGTATATGATTTGCAGCCCTAGTAGGAGGAATCTCTTACTAGAGATGTCAAAGTTTCTGGAGTTTAGATAGCTCTCTTCCAGAAAAAAATCATGATGCATATGTTGAAAACCCATTTTTCCTATTGTAGGGTGTGCTTGGGAAACTCATTTGCCTTTTGCAGACCTTGGCTGTTTTTAGCAAGTGCAAAACATCTTTAATACAATAAACAGAGGGGTAGATTCACGTAGATCGGTGTTTCTTTGTGCGGATGTAACGTATCCTATTTACCTTACGCTTCTGGAACTTTTACAGGCAAGTGCTGTATTCTTAAAAGAAAGTTGCGGCAGCGTATCGTAAATAGGCCGGCGTAAGCCCGCCTAATTGAAATTGTGAAGAGGTGGGCGTGTGTTAGGTAAATCGGGCTTGACCCGACGTGATTGACGTTTTTCCCGAATGACGCATGCGCCGTCCGTGGCATTTCCCAGTGTGCATTGCTCCAAAGTACGCCGCAAGGACGTCATTGGTTTCGACGTGAACGTAAATGACGTCCAGCCCCATTCATGGACGACTTATGCAAACGACGTAAAAAAATTAAAAATTCGACGCGGGAACGACGGCCATACTTAACATTGGTACGCCGCACTTATGCCACCATATAGCAGGGGTAACTTTACGCCGGGAAAAGCCTAACGTAAACGGCGTAACTTTACTGCGTCGGCCGGGCGTAAGTTCGTGAATTCACGTATCTAGCTGATTTGAAGGACGCTAATTTTGTTTGGGAACCACGTCGCACGACCGCGCAATTGTCCGTTAAAGTGACGCAGTGCCAAATCGCAAAAAATGCTCTGGCCGCTTATTGCGATTTTTTTATGAAAAATATTTTTTTTTATATATATTTTTGGGGGATATTTATTATAGCAAAAAGTAAAAAATATTATTTTTTTTTTAAATTGTCGCTTTATTTTTGTTTATAGCGCAAAAACTAAAAAACGCAGAGGTGATCAAATACCACCAAAAGAAAGCTCTATTTGTGGGGGGAAAAAGAATGCTAATTTTGTTTGGGAGCCACGTCGCACGACCGCGCAATTGTCAGTT
Source organism: Rana temporaria (assembly GCF_905171775.1). Classification (NCBI taxonomy): domain Eukaryota; kingdom Metazoa; phylum Chordata; class Amphibia; order Anura; family Ranidae; genus Rana; species Rana temporaria. The sequence goes on along the minus strand of NC_053493.1, from coordinate 284,284,012 downwards.
AAAGCGATGCAGTGCCGAATCGCAAAAAGTGCTCTGGTCTTTGACCAGCAATATGGTCCGGGGGTAAAGTGGTTAAGATTTACCACTAAACGTCCTTCCCGAGGAATAGATCAATTAAAGAATTGACGAAGTGTCACCCTATGTTTGAAAATTGCCTAAAAGTATCAAAGTACAGTATCTATGGATAAAGTGATGGTTTTGAAGTGTTTATACTAGAGTATGTGTCAGGTACCTTCATATTAAAATTAGACAGACACTCTCTATCAGGGGGATTGCTGGCACTTTAAATGTCAGAAAATTTACACATATTGCAGGAAACTTTTATGGGATCAATTGCAGAAACCCAACTAAAAATCATTATCTGCTGGATCTGTTATTCTCAAACAAGGCAGTCAATTGAAAATGTCCATGTCACAGAAAATCTGGGCAACCATGATCATAATATGGTTTATTGGCATTTTAGCTATAAAAAATGAATACTGCTGGGGAAATAAAAACACTTACTTTTAAGACAAGCAATTTCCTGTGCTTAGGGACAAGGTGTCCTTGTAGGTTATGGACTTAACACTACCATGCATTGCAGTATCTACCGAGTACAACTAGCAGCTAATTTCTTAAACTTAAACAAGCATGGGTTTTACAGAAAGTGTCAATTCTGTCCCTATATATAGATATGGCTTTACTTTTAATATGCAGTTTTATTTTCCACACAAGTTCTCCAAAAGCTTGTTGTGAAATAAAATTGAGCGTACAATGGCAAATAAATTAATAGACAGTATATAGGATCTCAGTTTTAAGGGGAAACTAAATTAACTGAGTTGATTCATTGATTAAAGTAAGGGCCCTTTCACACATGCGGACAGTATGTCCGTATTTCATCCATCCCTTCTTGGATGAAATACGGACATACATTAATCCCTATGGGATTCAGCAGGTGTCAGCTGATGAACATCCGCTGACATCCGATCTCATCGGTCCCCCCTATGGTGCGATTCTGCAGACAGAGGGAAATCCCCATAGGGGAGAGTGGAGATCTGACAGGGCGGTCCCTGCACAGTGTGCAGCGAACGCCCTGTCATCTGCTGGCGGAGCGATCCCCGCTGAGCAAGCGGATAAGAAAGGTACGGATCCTCACGGGATCCGTACGTGGGAAAGGGCCCTTAAATAAGGGGGGATATACTCACAGTACATACAGTACAATCACATTTTTAACCACTTACCCCCCGGACCATATTGCTGCCCAAAGACCAGAGTACTTTTTGCGATTCGGGACTGCGTCGCTTTAACAGACAATTGCGCGGTCGTGCGATGTGGCTCCCAAACAAAATTGGCGTCCTTTTTTTCCCACAAATAGAGCTTTCTTTTGGTGGTATTTGATCACCTCTGCGTTTTTTATTTTTTGCGCTATAAACAAAAATAGAGCGACAATTTTGAAAAAAATGAATATTTTTTACTTTTTGCTGTAATAAATATCCCCCAAAAATATATAAAAAAACATTTTTTTTCCTCAGTTTAGGCCGATACGTATTCTTCTACATATTTTTCGTAAAAAAAATCGCAATAAGCGTTTATTGATTGGTTTGCGCAAAAGTTATAGCGTTTACAAAATAGGGGGTATTTTTATGGCATTTTTATTAATATTTTTTTTACTAGTAATGGCGGCGATCAGCGATTTTTTTTTCGGTATTGCGACATTATGGCGGACACTTCGGACATTTTTGACACATTTTTGGGACCATTGGCATTTTTATAGCGATCAGTGCTATAAAAATGCATTGGATTACTATAAAAATGCCACTGGCAGTGAAGGGGTTAACACTAGGGGGCGGGGAAGGGGTTAAGTATGCCTGGGTGTGTTCTTACTGTGGGGGGGGGGGGGGTGGCCTCACTAGGGGAAACACTGATTTTCTGTTCATACATTGTATGAACAGAAAATCAGCATTTCCCCTGCTGACAGGAACGAGAGCTGTGTGTTTACACACACAGCTCCCGTTCCCCGCTCTGTACCGAGCGATCGCGTGTGCCCGGCGGCGATCGCGCCCGCCGGGCACACGCACGGGAGTCGGGGGCGAGCGGGGAGCGCGCGCGCGCGCCTCCGGCGGCGCGCACGCGCCCCCTAGTGGCGGCTATACGATAGGACGTATAGCTACGGGCTCTCGCCCAGGAGAGCCGACCTGCCGCCGTATAATGACGGTGGCTGGTCGGCTAGTGGTTAAAGCACTGCTATGTACTATTTAGGGGTTATGGAATGTCATGAATGGATTTTGTGAAAGTCTTGCTAAATTTGAACTTATATTTTAACAATTTCAGACCAAAAAAATATATATTTTTTTAACTTTCTGCTATAAAACATATCCAAAAAAAAATATAATCATAATCTGACACTAACAATGCACTGTCACTGAACTAATGACACGGCTAATGCTGTTGTAACACCTGGGTGGGTTCAAGGCGTAATGCTCCCCACCCCAATTTTGAATTATTATTAGAGTTTATGGCTCTAATCAGGTGCTTAAAAAAAAAACCTGCCGCTGTAATTCAGGTGCCCAGCATCCTGAAAGGGGTCATACGCCTAAATAGGGAGTGGTCGCGGTGGCCATGGATAGAGTAATACTATGCTTGAATCTATCTATTATTCATATAGGGGGTGGCGAGGATAGAGAAGGGCCCCAGGCGCCCCCAATGGACAGGTCACCATTGCCTGTGTGCTTTTTACCTTTACTTACACAGTGACAGAGTCTAGACAAAACATATACAGCACATTCAGAGTACACACACCTAATGCTGCATAAGGCACACCCAGCCTGAGAATGCATGCAGGACACAGGGTAGGCACAGTCTGAAAACCCACATAGCATAAATATACACATCCTGTGAACACATACAGCAGTAAAAATAACAAAAACCGTGAACAAACATTTCAGAAAGTTTAATAATACAGAAAGCAAATGGTATGCACACATTCTGAGAATACACAATGCACACAGGGCATGCACACTCTGCGAACACATACACAGTCAAAGCACATCATTTACTATGCCACCTAATACTGTTATAAAAAGCATTTTTAAAACAGCATGGCCAAATTACTACTTCTGGTCTTAGTGTACCACTTCATTATTTTTGTAGATAATGCATTAATATACACATGTCAGAGATTTCACTGTTGTATGTCTGCAAGGTGACAATTTTATGACACACATCAGTAATCTATGCTGTTCACATAATTTATATATTTTAGCAGTAACAGGTTCTCAGAGCAAGTGTTGGTGCATCCAAATTATAATTTTAGGCTAAAATACTAATTTGTAAATTTGCAGGGTTGAGTGTGGCAGTTTTTCTATAACAGCAAATCAATAATTTACCATTTAAAAGTATGACATGTTTAAAACTGACCATGGCTGTTATAATTGTTGTGCTTAATGAGACCTGGTTTTACCACTGAAAAAAAAATAATAATAATGCATGGATGAATCCTATTGAATAGTTTTTTTTAAAATGATCTGATTGGCATTTGATGTTGAATAAGTACCCATAGGAGTTAAACTGAAAGGATGAATCTGAGAGGACTTTAAAGTATACCCGAAACCTAGTTTTAACACTAAAAAATGAAAAAAAAAAAAAAAAAAATGGATAAATCCCATTGAATAGATTTTTTAAACAATCTGATATTTGATGTTGAATAAGTACCCATAGGAGTTAAGGTGAAAGATTAAACTTATAGTATACCTAAAGCCAAAACTTGAATTTACTGTATAATAAAGTAAGAAATCGGTAGTGTACCATTTGAGAGATTAGCCTTCACTTGCTATCTTGTAAACACTAGACATGTGCATTCGTTTTCGTCCGAATGCATTTTCGTCCGAATTTCAGGTCTTTTCGTTATTATTTTCGTCGAATGTGCCTAACCTTAACTCTATTAGTCCAATATTATTCTACATAGAGAGAAAAGATTCGACATTATAGAGAGAAAAGATTCGACATAGAGAGAAAAGATCTCTGCTGGAATTGGGTGGGGGAAGTAAAATAAAAATAATGATGATGATGAATGTTATTGGTTGATTATAACCAAAGAGGAGGAGCAGTAAAATAGCTAGAACTAACTTGACAATTCAACATGAACGACGAAGATTCGACAAAGCATCGAAAAACATACAAATGTTGAATCTGTCATTGAAGACTTATGGTGTCTGTTGAAAGTTCTAAGAAGATTTGAAAAGCAGCTAAACTGTACGACGCTGCTATAGTACATTTCCGGTCAAATGCTCGGCCCATAGGCTATAAAAAAATTCTAATGTTGGTTGACTAGTAATAATAATTAATAAATATAATTATTACTAGTGTCATACAACATTAGAATTCTACTATAGCTTGTAGGCAGAACATTCGACCTGAAAAGTATGATTGCGGCGTCATACAGTTTCTTCTTTGAACATTCGACATACACCATAAGGCCCCGTACACACGACCAGTTTCCTCGGCAGAATTCAGCTTCCGACCGAGTTTCTGGCTGAATTCTGCCGAGGAAACTGGTCGTGTGTACACTTTCAGCCGAGGAAGCCGACGAGGAGCTCGACGAGGAAATAGAGAACATGTTCTCTATTTCCTCGTTGTTCTATGGGAGCTCTCGTCCCGCCGAGCTCCTCGGCGGCTTCAGTGCTGAACTGGCCGAGGAACTCGATGTGTTTGGCACGTCGAGTTCCTCGGCCGTGTGTACGAGGCTTAAGTCTTCAATGACAGAGTCAACCTTAATTTGTTCGGATTTTCGGACGAATGCAATCTCCAACGAAAACCAAAATAAATAAAAATGAATTTCGGAAGTAACTAAATACATTTATTTTTCGGACGAAAACGAAATTCCAAAACAAAATATTTCAGTGTGCACATGTCTAGTAAACACAACAGGAAGTGTGGCAACATTTCAAAGTGAGATGTGTCACATTTTAGACAAATTTACATATTTAAAAATTTCTACACTTTTCAAATTTTATTGGCAACTCAAATTGTTGGATTTTCCCTCACCTTTGGTCCTGGTAACAGTAGTCAACCAGGCAAATGTAGAGGAGTAAATCTCTCTAAAATCTCTAAATCTCTCTAAAAGAGACATAGCATTAAAACATGACAGAGGTTCTAAACATTCCCTATTCCCTATTGTATATAAAAATAAAAGAAAATATATACTTTAATAAATATGCATATAAGTAAAATGTCCTTCCACAAATGTATATGTTTGTTATAAAAGGTCAAGCAATAATTTTTTCTTATATATGCAAAATTAAAGAGAGGACTAAGAGAGGTTTTTCTTTTTCTGTATCAACTAGGGTTTCTAAGGTTGCAAGGATGTTTTCCTTTTTAGTTCTTTTAGGTTGAACATGATAGACACATGGCTTATAGACAGTAACTCTAATGATTTTGTTAAATAGGCTTACTGGTCCTTTAATCAATCAACATAATTTCTTTCCATTACCTACACTTCCTTTTAGAGAAAATTGCCTTTCTATGCTGATTGTAAGATGTGAACATCCATCACAGTGGGTGTCTACTTGTCATTACACAGACCTAGCTTTGAAAAGTTCATTAAGCAAATTAGGGGATGTTGCTACCAATATGTTGTTACAGTCAATTAGTTATCATGCCAATAGTGAATTTCAGTTAGCACTTAAAATACAAAATTGTCAATATAAACCATTATACATATTATAAAAGACTACCCAGGGTATTGCAAGTGATCAATTCAGACAACTGGCTATAGTTTGTGCATTATTCTTGCAAGCATGTTGAAAGGCCATTCTTTAAACTTATGTGTTGACCTCAGTTTTTGTTGCAGTTCTATCTCCATGATGATTCCGTAAAAGCAGCTGCATTTTCTCCTTTTAATGTTGGTGCCAATTCTTATAAGTGCAAAAAGAACAGCTATTGTAGTTTATACAAGCAAGAGAATATGAATGTTACAAAGTGGTCATGAACAAAGGATAAAGGCGTAGAAATCCAAAGTCCTGAATGGTGGCATAGCTACCAGGTGTACGTACGTTTATTGACACAAATATTTGACTGGGTCCCTCATGATAAAGACCCTTCCAACCCTTATACATTTCCCCTGTATTGAAGGCCTTGTTTGCAGGGCACTTCCACCACATCAAGGGCCACCTAGGTTATTCTGAGTGCATGGAACAGATGTTATGTGAGATGTATTTGGGGAATCTACAGAGGGCAGTATCACCTTCTGAAATATATCTTCTGAATTCAGTCATGTAATCTGATCTCACATGAATAGAAACAGGGGATTTTAGGGGAGCTGTCATTGTTCAATCTCTGTGGCTTATTTTTCATCTTTGCAGTGAAGGATGCAGCACATTCAGAGCAGTAAATGGGCCCTTTGGTTCAGCTTTAGACGCAGAAGCCATTTTAAACCTAAAAAATGTTGTCACCCTGGTTTCTACATCCTTTAAAAGATACCTAACTCAGCAGCATCCACCTACAGTAAACTGAAATAGAAGTTCCATGTAAAATGACTGTTTTTTAGTTTGGCCATGTATAGCTGTGGTTTGGAGCATGTTGATTTAACAAATTCCAATTTTTGTGGAAATATGCAAAGATATTTCAGCATTTTTAAGCATAACAAAGCAGGGTATGTTAAATAGTTAAGTTATTTTTACAACACTACTATCTACTGATTAAATCCACTATTTTCTCTTGCCACTGGAATTTCTACTTTTTATGTTTGGAAAAACATGAGGTCTTGGTTTATAACTCCATTTTAGGATTTAAATCCTTCCCTAGACTAAGGTGTACTACAATAATTCATTTACAAAAGGAAATCATGAATGCAGATAACTAATGTTGTGAATACATAACCCAATGATCATTCAACACTAGACTGCACACAGTTTAACCACTTGAGCTCCAGAAGGTTTTAGCCCCTTCATTTTTTGATATTTGACACTGGGCTAATTTAACTGGTAATTGCATGGACATGGAACGCTGTACCCAAAATAAATTGATATCATGTTTTTTTCAGACAAATAGAGTTTTATTTTGTTGGCATTTGATCACCATTGTGTTTTTAATTGTTTGCAATATAAATGAAAACGTCTGAACATTTTGAAAAAAAATATATATTTTTTCTACTTTCTGCTATAAAACATATCCAATAAAACAAAATAAAATCTTTTCATAAATTTAGACCAAAATGTATTCTGATATATGTCTTTGGTAAAACAAATCCCAATAAGTGTATATTGATTGGTTTGCATGAACGTTACAGCGTCTACAAACTGATGGCATAGATACTGTAAATTGTATTTTTTTTATACTATTAATGGCGATGATCAGTGACTTATAGTGGGACTGTGATAGTGTGGTAGATAATCTGACACTAACTGAAACTGGGGGGAACTAACTAAGGGACCCTGACATCACCAGTTTTACTAATACCTTAATCAGTGCTAATAATATACACTGTCATTGTACTAATGACACTAGCTGGGGAGGGATTAACATCTAGGACAATCAAAGGGGTTAACTGTTTGGCTAACAATGTTTACTATGTGTAATGTATCCTGCTTTGCAGGGAGAAAAAAGGCACCTTGCTGCTGTCTATAAAGAGCCTTCTGGTGTTTACCAACACAGGGCTCTCTTCTGTCATTTGCTCGGCCGATCATAAATCATTAGACTGGACCTACTGCTCAGCTTGTGCTGCAGCTAATGGCAGCGGGTGCACCTGATAGTCTAGAAAATAGTTCATTTGGGCCAGTTTGGCCCAAGAGAACTATTTAATGTAATGCCATAGTTATAATGGTGTATGAAAGTGGCATATGAAAAAGGCTTAGCCAGCTTAATACCAAGAGGCCATCAACATGATAGATATGATTAGAGATAAGGGAATACAGATAATAGATGTTTAGCGACAGCCCCTTGGTATGTCAAATATTATCAAATACAAACTATATTTAAAAACCCTATATCTTTATTACATACCATTAAACAGCATATTACTGTACATCAGGTGGAAGATACAATCCCACCATAAATAAAACTGAGGAATTATCAGCAATCAGAAGGGTTGAAAAACTTCCTATGGAAAACTGCTTCTTCAGGGTCTCAATATTTCATCAACTGACTCAATGCCTAGTCGTACCAATCAAAAAGATACAATAAGTACAAACACAGTAAATACATACAGATGTATTAATAAATTCAATCCACCCCTATCCCATGTAGCAAGGGGTAGGGAAAAAATAAAAATAAATAAAGATAAAAAATTATACTTCATGGGTGCATCATATCTACTTGGGTTATGAGTGAGTGAGTGAGTGAGAAACTTATATAGCGCAACACATGCAAACTGAATTGCCTCTGGGTGCTTGGTATCCCTTCCCTAAGTGAACTTTTTTTTGCCCTCAGAAGAGATGGGTTTTGATTTTTCTTCTGAAGGCCAAGTAGTTCACCTCCAATCGGATTCTGGTTGGTAGAGCGTTCCATAGTCTAGGTTCTTGGACTGCAAATCTTCGTTCTCCTTTGGACTTGTATCTGGCTTTGGGTATCTGGAGTAGCTTTTGGTTGGTGGATTTCAGAAGGCGATTGGGGTTGTGAGCTTTTAGTTTTTCGCATAGATATTGGGGGGTGTTTCCTTGAACACACTTATGTGTTAGACAGAGTGCCTTGAAGGTGATTCTGTCTTTTACTGGCAACCAATGAAGCGATCTTAGTGAAGGTGAGATTGATTCCCATGTTTTTTTCTCAGTCACAAGTCGAGCGGCCGTATTTTGCATGACTTGCAGACAAGTGATTTGGTATTTGGGGAGCCTGAGATAGGGGGCATTTGCATAGTCAAGTCTGGAGTTGATAATTGTTCCTACCACGACTGCTATGTCTTCTTGGGATAAAGGGAGTGAGTCTGCGTAGTAGGCGCAGCAGATGGTGCGATCCGCTGACTACTGACCCTATTTGTGCATCCATTGTCATGTAGGTGTCGAAAATGACTCCAAGACTTTTGACTTTGGTGCTAGGGGAGATGGTTTTACCCAGAATGGACGGGGGTGTCCATGTTGTTTTGGGATGATTCTTTAGATTAGCGTGAAACAGGAGAAGTTCTGTTTTCGAACCGTTGAGTTTAAGATAACTCTATGTCATCCAGTTTTCTATCAAAGTAAGGCATATCTCTAGTCCGAGATAATGATCCTTTTTGTTGCAGATGCGAAAATACAGTTGTGTGTCATCTGCATATGAGTGGTAAAGTAACTTCTGGTTACTGATGATTTCAAAAAGGTGACGGAGATAGATATTGAACAGAACAGGCAACAAAGGGGATCCCTGAGGGACTCCACATGACACCCTGCGTTCTTTGGAAGTGAAAGGACCAAGTTTCACTATTTGTGATCGGTTTTCCAAGAAGGAGGAGAACCAAGATAAATCACATTCCGCGACTCTGGCTACATCAGCTAGCCGAGACAGTAATAATTTGTGGTCTACAGTATCAAAAGCTGTGCTTAGGTCCAACAGTACCAGAAGACAAGATTCTCCTTTGTCTGGTGCCTCGAGAGCGTCATCCCATATTTTGAGAAGTGCTGTTTCTGTCCCGTGACCAGGACGGAAACCCGATTGAAACGGATCGAGTAGTTTGTGGGTGTCTAAATTATGTTGTAGCTGTTGTACAACTTCTTTCTCCATTACCTTGGAGAAGACATTTAGGCCTGTTATGGGTCGACGATGGTTTGGGTCTTTGGGGTCAGGGGTGGGTTTTTTCAGAATTGGTTTGATTACCAATGGGGGTTATGGGGAGACATAAAGCTTGGAACCCAGACCAAGCACAATAGTCCATGGAAAATGCAGCAAGCTAAGGGAGACTGGGGAATGCATATTAAGTACTGTAAACAAAGTATGTCCATAATCTAATCTTCAACTAGAAATAGATACGTAGATATGTAAAGCCATACAGTGGCTATATGGACAAAGTATTTCCAATATATGCTTAAATTATTCCACTGACCTCTTCATGGAGCTAATATAAAGACAGATATCACAGCATTCCATATTAATGTTAAACTGTAGTGATTATTTAAAGTAACAGTAAACCTGGAGATCAGCTTTAAAGCACTGGACTTTTTTTGTAGCCTTCAAAGTAAAGCCATAATGTGCTAGTATGCATGGCATACCAGCACATCATGTTTAACTTACCTTTAAATGAGATGTCTGAGCTGCAGGTGCTTCAATCATCATCAGTTTTCCATCCCGGTTTTCAGACTCCGGATGCGTGACTGGCCAGGGCCACAATGACGTCAGTCCTGAGCATATGCACAGGAGCCACAGTTCACAGCCCAGGGCTCTGAAGGAACGACCCTGTTGGCCATTATTTCAGAGCGCATGCACCAGTGATTTCACTGGCTGCACGTACAGTAAATATCTCCTAAATGGTGCACGTTTAGGAGATATTTACACTACCTATAGGTATGCCTGATTATAGGCTTACCTATAGGTACAAGTTAGAGATGGGAGCTTACTTCCACTTTAGGGCAGATCACAGGATAGATAATTTAGTGAAACATGAACCTGAGATTGTGGACAGAAAGGCAGCGTACACATGGTCAGACAAAACCGATGAGAATGGACCGAGGTTCAGTTTCATCGGTTCAAACCTATCGTGTGTATAGCCCATCGGTCTATTTTCCTTCGGTCCAAAATTTTAAAACATGCTTCAAAATCGAACCGATGGACCGCTGACCGATCGGTCCAAACCAATGGTTAGTACACAAAAGCATCGGTTCAAAACCCGCGCATGCTCAGAATCAAGTCGACGCATGCTTGGAAGCATTGAACTTCAGCATGTTGTGTGTTTGACGTCACCGCATTCTGACCCGATTGGTTTTTGGAACGATGGTGTGTACGCACATCAGACCATCAGGCCACTTCAGCGGTGAACCGATGGAAATGGCCCGTCGGACCATTCTCATCGATTTGGAACGACCGTGTGTACGCGGCCAAAGACCTATTAAATAAGAGATAAGTTTGTCAAAAACCACTACTCAGGAATAGGGATGAGCTTCAAATTCGAGTCGAACATTGCCTGTTCGCCGAACAGCGAACAATTTGGGGTGTTCACGGCAAATTCGAAAAGCCACAGAACACCCTGGAAAGGTCTATGGGAGAAATATAAAGTGCCCCCTTCGGTTTGCACCAGAACTTGAGACAAAAAGTTTGTGTGAACTTTAGAACCCCATTAGAACCCCATTAAAGTCTATGGGACTCAGACGTTTGAAATATAAAGTGCTAATTGTAAAGGCTTATATGCAAGTTATTGTCATAAAAAGTGTTTGGGGACCTGGGTCCTGACCCAGGGGACATGTATCAATGCAAAAAAAACGTTTTAAAAAAACTGCAGTTTTTTCGGGAGCAGTGATTTTAATAATGCTTAAAATGAAAAAAATAAAAGTGAAATATTCCTTTAAATGTTGTACCTAGGGGGTGTGTAAAATATGCCTGTAAAGCAGCGCTTGTTTCCCCTGCTTAGAACTGTCCCTGCACAAAGTGTAATTTTTGAAGGATAAAAAGTCATTTAAAATCACTGCTCCCGAAAAAATTGCAGTTTTTAAAACTTTTTTTGCATTGATACATGTCCCCAGAGGCAGGACCCGGGTCCCCAAACACTTTTTAGGACAATAACTTGCATATTAGCCTTTAAAATTAGCACTTTCGATTTCAAACGTTTGAGTCCCATAGACTTTAATGGGGTTCTAAAGTTCATACAAACGTTTGGTCTGTTCGCAGGTTCTGGTGCGAACCGAAGGGGGGGAGGGGTGTTCGGCTCATCCCTACTCAGAAAGTCGCCAGCACAATCCATGTGTGGGGAGCTGGCACCATCAGATGTGGAGCATGTACCTACTGTCAATATATCAATAAATAGATTTTTTTAATCCTAAACATTATATAGACTGTATAATCATAGGTGTGATTGATCTTCTATCTGGTAAATGTTGATCATTATGTTGGTGGTAAGAAAAAATGCCAGTTTTTGCAACAAATCTATATACGGTATATACAGTATATTTTATATCAATAATAATCTATCTGCCTTGAAATCTATATGTGTGGCCTGAAGGAACCACTATGATCCATCCTACGTATCATTTACAGCTTGGACTATATCTACCCAGTGCCTGGGTTGGTGATTTTATTATAAGTGAGTATTATAGTGTGAGATACGGTAGATCTCAACAAATTGCAGGTCACTGACCCACCTGATTTATTTATGTTTATTAGTTTTAAATAATTTTATAAGAGTATTAACAGATTAACTCCAGGGATAAAGCAATAATTCTCCCACTCTACAAGACCCTGGTCTGGCCTCACCTGTAGTATGCTGTCCAGTTCTGGGCACCAGTCCTCAGGAAGGATGTACTGGAAATGGAGCGAGTACAGAGAAGGGCAACAAAGCTAATAAAGGGTCTGGAGGATATTAGATATAAAGAAAGGTTGCAAACACTGAACTTAATCTCTCTGCAGAAGAGACACTTGAGAGGGGATATGACTTCAATTTACCATACTGGTGGCCCCACAATAGAGATAAAACTTTTTCACGGAAGGGAGTTTAATAATACACGTGGCCACTCACTAAAATTGGAAGAAAAGAGGTATAACCGTAGAGTGTTCTTTACTCTAAGAGCGGCAAGGATGTAAAAATTCCCTTTCAAAGGCGGTGATGTCAACGGGAGGCATCGATAGTTTAAAAAAACTATAAGATAAGCACCTGAACGACCACAACATACAGGGAAATACAAAGTAATACTGACATATAATCACACACAAAGGTTGCACTTGATGGACTTGTGTCTTTTTTCAACCTCACCTACTATGTAACTATGTGTGCACTAAATTATATATTAATAGTTTTCTTTTGTTAATAAAATGCAACAAACAAACAGTAAGGTCAGATGCTTTGAAATGCTATAAATGTTAACAATTTAAAATACTGAGTTAAGATATTGATGTCAGGGTATGTATTGAAGAAATGTTATTGATATGTGGCTGGGTGATGCCCATACTTACAGACAAATAGTGGCTGCAGCCAACACCCAGTGGGTTCCATTAATCTGGTCTGCCCACCCCAACTCCAATAACTCCCACCCCTGTTAGTTGTAATAGGGTTAAATAAGAGGGATAAAGTAGGTAATGTGAGGATGTCACCATGTCATGTTGCAGTATGACATCATGTGCACGTCATGCACCGTCATGATAAGGTGGGCTTACAGTGCCTATATGGGGGATAGCAGCAATGCACACCAGGGGTTAAAGAAGAGCAGGTGCCCCCACTGCAGCCTCTGCATTTTTTGCTGGAGCTGTGTGGTCACAGATACATATCCACTTAGTACATACCTTCATAGCTGCATGAAGGTATGTACAGATATAGAGGAGATAAAATGAGGCACCCTGTGGGGCATTTACTTTGGAGGCACCACAGTAAAGGAAAATTCTTCTAAATCTAAGTGGAGATATCATACTCGGAAGGAGTAGCAGAATGTGTTTTGGGGTGGAATTATAAGTTTGCCTATGCTGTGTGTTAGAAATATCTTATTAATTGACAACTTTGTGTAATAAAATATATTTTCATTTTCACTCTGCATTTTCCAAAAACGGTGGCAAAAAAATAGGTCTTCAAAAAATTAACCATGCCTCTTAGAATATAAAAGATACCTTGTGGTGTTTTCTTGTGATCATGTTGTGTGTTTGCACTGTCCTGTTACTCCAGGGCTTCCAAAAATGTGATAGGTAGTCAGGAAATTGGATGTTTTATTTATGCCTCTGAATGTCTTAAGGTGCTTTTTGGATTTTGGGCCTTTATATGTGGCTAGTCTGTCTGAAAAATGTTCACACTTATGATATTGTTATACTCAGGAGGAGTAGCAGAATATGTTTTAGTGTGTAATTTTAAGTATTCATTTGCTGAGGGTTAGAAATTACTATCGTACTAATTTACAACTTGAAAAAAATATATATATATATTTCTTAATTTTCCAAAAAATACCCATCTGTCTACTTAAATTTACTTCAGTTCATATGTGTGAAGGGTATGGTATAGAAAGTGAGGTATTTAAGATTGTTCAATTTCTAGGGCAATGATTGTTGACATAATTAGAGTATAATCAATTTATTTTGAAATTTTACTTTTTTCAATGTTTTTTTTTTCTAACATTTTCACACATGTATTAAATAAACAAGGGCTTTTTAAGTATGCAGTTTGATCTTTTTACCAGGTTAAATTTGGTCTTTATGACAATGTCATGTATTGCCCTTTCTTTTTCTCTGTCATTTCCTGGTATCTTGCACTGATTCATATGATAGTTATTTTATTTCCTCAGAGAAATAGGGCTTATCATTCTATCTTGCCATCCAAAAGCAAAGCATGTAAGCTCCACTGGCCACTAATATTTTACTAATGCTGGTAACGTAAAGCATGTTTACACTTTTGCAGTAAAAGTTTTTTTACTAAGATTAAATTACACACAGATGGGCTCTATTTACTAATGAGGTGATTTCTGAAGGCAATTGGTTCCACTAGATTTTAGTTAGGGGTATCAGAGTAGGGGGCTGAATACAAAAGCACGCCACACTTTTCAGATTTTTTTTTTTTTTATTGAAAACCATTTATCATTGTCCTTCCACTTCACAATTATGTGCCACTTTGTGTTGGTCTATCAGATAAAATCCCCCCATTTTTTTTTTACATTTTTGCTTGTAACATGACAAAATATGGAACATTTCAAGGGGTTTGAATACTTTTTAAGGCACTGTATGTGCATAGTTCAATTGAAAAATTGAGAACTGTTAAGTTGCAGATGCAGCCATCTTTTCTGGATTACAGAATATACACAGCACATTAAATGGTCTGAGAGGGAGGAGGTAGGAATGTTAAAGTGTTTGTAGGGCACACAGTCCAAGTGCAATGAAATAACTTGTATTGAAATAATGCAAAGACAGTTCACAATAAACCCGGTGGAAAGGCAACCCATCTGGGAGCACTCACAGGTCAAACAGTGTGTAGAGAGCAATTTTTTTTAGCTGAACTGACAGCGCCTGTTAGGAGGGACGGAATGCAACCTGGCCATCTTGTGCCCAAGTGGGAAGATGTTCAGTGAAGTTGTGAGCCCTATGTTTTCCCTCCTCATCAGGAACATTTTCATGCCACTAGTTCTGTCTCTGCAAGGTAGGGTACCTGTCCTATTATACCCACTTGCAAAATGCATGAAAAGGCTCTGTCTGACTCAAGATGGCTGCTAGAGTCATATGGGGCAGCAGCATCCATTTTGATTGCTTTGTCAGTGACCCAGGAATTCATAGAGCATGGGTGCTCAACCTGTGGCCATCCAGCTGTTGCAGAACTACAAGTCCCATCATGCCTCAGCCTTTTGGAGTCATGTTTGTAACTGTCAGTCTTGCAATGCCTGCCTCATGGGACTTGTAGTTCTGCACTAGCTAGAGGGCCACAGGTTGAGTACCCATGTCACAGAGGAATAATGTTCCTCTCCAACTGCAATGCCGCTGCAGAAGAGTGCCACCTACTGTGTAGAAAGTAGACTGCACCTGCCTACATCATGATATTTTCAACAAACATTCCAACTTTTATATGCCTTCATATTTTCATATGACCACATGTTACAGTCTAATAGCCAATATATTATTGTTTTAAATCTTGGTTTCATAAAACCAAACAAGATGGACCACTTATTGATGGCTTCCTCAACAGAGGTAATGTATCCTCTACACCTCATAATATGTGGTGTTTTATTATCTTGATATGTTTTATTTATTTTTTATTTTTTGTCATTTTCTAAACATTTGTATGAATGCACATTATTAATGCAGCTTTATCATAGTAGGGATTAGGAAATATAAGTACTAATTTGGTGCTTAATAGAATGTGTATTGTTCTAAACGCTTCTGCTAAGGTGTTTACAAGGGGTAATAGTTTAAAAAGGAACTGCTCATATAATTTGTAATAAAAAGAAAAATCTTTCCCATTTTGAAGCTTCCCTCCAACCACTTTAGATATTATTTTATATACATTATACTGTGATTTTGTACTTGCCAATATGCTGCAGAAATCTCACTCCACGAAGTCTAGCTGCAACCATTTTAACTGTGGGCAGCTGAATCTGCTGCCTGTTCACTTCCTGGATTTACACAGACACACAAATGCACACCTATAGCTCTGCAGCCCTGCAGCTCTCATTGGCCCTCTTATGACTCACCCCCTCCCTTCCTGGTAAACTCTAATGGGAGTGAGTGAGAGATGTCATAAGACTAGGATTTTTACCAGGCAAGAAACAGGAAGTGTGCTGTATACGGTATTTACTGGCAAAAAAAAATATGTTTTACTATCCAAAGTTAAAACAACAAGGGCAGAAGATTTAATAGATGGAAAGTTAAACAAAAATGACTGAAGGTCCACTTTAAGAGACCTCTTGCCAATCTGTTTTGTGACCTAGGCCTGTTTTCTGTCAAAACATGCTGTGACAAAAATGTTATAAGTTGATGTTGGATAATCATCATTAAAAAGGTTTCTGGATACCAATGTTCTACTAAGTAATGTTTATGTTGCTGCTTAAGATTCTAATGGTTGTTCTTACATTGTCATTAGCAGGCTTACTTAAATTACATTGGGCTAAGCAGAGTTTATTATAGCCTGCTTTTGGCTTGACGCTGAGTTGTTAAGTCTTTTGATTTGGTTGAAAAAATATAGATTCCGAGTATAACACCCTATTCCGCAGACCTCATTATCATTACACAGATCTCGTGATTAGGCCTTTTAATACAGAATAACTTTCACACATATTCCAAAAAGGAATTTGTTGAATGTTGTAGCCAATAAGTACTGTATTATTGATTGGCACATAAAATATTGTATGCAATTTACATCTAGCAGTTGTGGCCAGGACAGTTATTTGGTGCTGAATATTGTATTAGTCAGAACCACAAATGTTCAGGGATACACATTCAATGATTGCAAGTAGTCCTCTCCAAGAATTTATTTGGCACAGAGTGTTTATAAACAAACACTTTTTCTGAAAAGCAATTAAGCCGTTGCAATGAAGTGTGCAGTAAGTATGCAAATACATTTAGTGGCTTTTCTGGCAGTATGCACGCATCCTTAATCATTTATTCTTTTTGAGTTTTCTTAACTAAATTGGTGTTCAGAAATATCTCATTCCTTTTTGATCTTTTTTCTTTGAATTTCTTTAGCACTTCTAGTTTTCAGGAACAGTAGCATTTGGAATCTTTAAGATTAGCTGAGCTCTTGAGAACTGGACTTTTCTGATAATCTGTGATTTATTCTTTGGAAAACTATATAAACTTCCCCAAATCATGCACACACTAGCAATTCTCAGCTTCAGCAGTCTTTCCTATTAGAAGAGCTTTATTTTCATTTAGTAGATCTCTATAACACAGTATTGTACTCTTGCTTGTGGGTCTTCTCTAATAGGACACGCTGTGTCAGAATTGTCAGAAGGAGAAGTTATTATTCAACTACTTGTACATTAAGTTACTCATTTCAGACCTTAACAACTCTGTAGTAAATAGTTCTTGTGCTTCTGGTTGTTATTTTAATGGGCCACCTAAACATGCTTTTCAGTAATGGGTATTATTGGCATTAAACAGTACATTTGCATATATATATAGATATATCTATATATATCTATATATAGATATATATTAGTAATTTTGATATGTCTTTAACATTTTTACATGTTTACTCTTGCACATTTCTGCTATTGTAATAAATGTAGAAATTTGTAGATTACCCGCTAGAGGGAAGACACTTGAACTTCTACAACTTTACCTCACTGCTTAAAGCGGAGGTCCGACCGAAATTATTATTTTTTAATCCAGCAGCTACAAATACTGCAGCGGCTGACTTTTAAAATAAGAACACTTACCTGTCTAGGGCGCCCCTGCGATGTCGGCACCCGAAGGCCGACCCGTCCCTCGGGCCTCAGATGCTGCCGCCACCATCTTCGGTAAGGGAATCAGGAAGTGAAGCCTTGCGGCTTCACAGCCTGGTTCCCTACTGCGCATGTGCGACTAGCACTGCGCAATCAAAATGGTCCCTGCTGTCTTCTGGGATCCGTGAGTCTCCCAGAAGATAGCGGGGGGGGACTGGAACTGGCGTAACCACCACAGGGATCTTGGCCAGTGGTCTGCCAGTGCCATGCCTGCAGTCTTCCTGGCCAGTAGTCTTTTTCTACTAGAGGGGGGTGAGCAAGCCCCCCCGTTCAACCCTCTGCAGTCCCCCCAGCTGTTTTTTTAACTGGTGAGGGAGGGATGAGAGTTCCTAGATGGGGTCCCCTATTATCACCCCCCTGCAATCCTTCTAGCTGGGGTATTCTATAACTGGAGGATAAGAGAGGGGAATTCATGTATTGGGGTCCCTTCTTATCATTCCCACCCAACAATTCTCCTATCTGGGGTATTATATAACTGGAGGGGAAGAGAGGGGAATTCCTGTATTAGGGACCCTTTTTATCACTCACCCCCACAAACCTCCAATATGGGGTTCTTCTTTAACTAGAGGGAAGTTCCTGTGTTCCTGAATTGGAATCCCCTCTTATCACTCCATGCAGTCCCCCTAGCTGGAGCTCTTCTTTAACGTGAGAGGGGGGGGCTTCTGTATCCTGAGTGGGGGTACCCTTATGATCACCCCGCTGCAGTCATTTTATCCAAGGGTCTCTTTAACTGGACAGAGGGAGGTTCTTGTATTCCCAGATGGGGAACTCAACTCATTACCACCCTTAAGTCCTCCTGGTAAGGGGTCTCCTTTAACTGGAAGGGGGTTTCTGTATTCCTTGATGGGTAGAAGGGGTCCCTTTTAATCATCCCTATGCACTGCCTCTGTTAAGGGGTCTCCTCATTTGGAAATATTTAAGTGCATGTCATAACCATCCCAAACGTTTCAGCTTGGCATCAGCTACAGCCAGGTGGAGGGGACGAAGGCCAGCAGCATTGTTTGAAGGATGCGTAAGGGATCAGGATGGAAAGATCAGTACAAGAGGGGTCAGAGCAGTGGTGGGGAACCTACTTTTAGAGACAAATCCCACTGTGGCTCCCCTGCATGCACTTTTATTAGCCCTGTCTACTACTCCCCCTGGGTGGGGTACCATTTTGACATATTTTTTCCTGGGCACCGGCTGGTATTGTCCCAACACGCAAGTGACCCACAGTGTAATGTATCTCTAAAAGTAGATTCCCCACCAATGCTCTGACCCTCCTTGTACTGCTCCTCCTGTACTGATCCTCCAAGCAATGCTGCTGGCCTGCTTACCCTTTATCTGGCTGCAGCTGTTGCTGGGGCGGGGGATCAGTGCTATGTTAAGATGGAGATCTGGGGGGGGGGCTGGTAAACATGTCAGTCCCTTCCTGAATGAATACAGTGAGCAATCAGTACCTATTTCTCCTGTATTTATTCATCATTGAAGCATATTAACTGTGTTTTCTATGCTTCTATGCTTTGTGAATGAATGGATATTCTGTTTACAGAGATTTTTATTCATGTATACACAGTGCAGCTGAGGCTGAAGAGAAAGGGAATGAGGACTATAAGAAATTATACTGGGGGGACAAATTTACCTGGGCAGGGAGAAGGATTGTACTGAGTTAAAGACTACCTGTGGGGGATGTACTGAGCTACAGACTGATCTGAGGGAATTATACTGCAGGACAGACCGACTTGGGATAGTGATGTACTGGGGAACAGATTGACCTGGGGGGATTATACTGGAGGACAGACTGACCTGGAGAAATATACTGGGAGTCAGATTGACCTGGGGGGAATTATACTGGGGGCAGACTGACCTGGAGGGATTATATTAGGGGACAGACTGACCTGGGGGGGACTAATACTGGGAAACAAACTGACCTGGGGGACCCACTGTTCATCACTGTGCCACATTACAACTCTTCTTGGGGCACCCAAAAGGGTGTCCCAGGCCTTTTAACAATTCTATAATGTATACTGCAAATAAATTAAATAAAAAATTGCTGTGTGCCACTAAAGTGTTCAGGTTTGGCTTTATGAAAAGGTGGGAAAACTAGCCTCAGATGATCCTGTGTTCACTTAGTAATATACATGCTACTCAGTGAACAGTATTCACAGATAATGTTCAATGCCTTACCAGAGAAAATAAGGGGAAACTGTGATCATTTCAATTATCCAATCAAGTGCAATGAAAAATCCTGTTTTTCAATTTTCCATGCACATGATTGGGCATTCAGAATGAATACATATTTATCCTAATTACAGGTACACAAATTATTTTGCTAAGTGAACAGTCTCTACTCCAATCTAATTAAAACATTTTAGTGGTTTTGTTTTAAATTGACCTATTCTGCCACAATTATTGCCAAGTACCGTACATAGAAAACTTTAGTGAAGCAGTAACAATCAGTCTTATCAATTTAAGTATTCAGTCTTAAGCTACTGTAATTGTGCAGGCTTACTTATGAAAGATTCATACTTTTCCCTTATTTAGCTTTATTAACTTTGAAACTGACTGTTCTTAGAGTCAATGCTGAGGGGCCTCCTGAGGTCAGACTGTTGTTTCCTTGTTAACTACTCGACCTCAAAGTGATGCGACACATTGTCTCCTAGTAACTGCAAATGTAGCAGTATCAGATAACAGAATCATGTCATTTTTTTTTCTCTAAAAGCAACTATCCAAAAAAAAATGAATAAGAAGCACCCTGCAAAATATAATTGTTTGTTTTTACTCACCTTTCGAACACCTCATATTTGAAAATTGTCACTCTTGAAGAGCTGTGGCTGTCATACAATGGATATCAGCTTTTAAATACATCAGTGCCCAGAATATGAACATTTATTTATTTACATATATTAAATATAGTTACAACGACGCAACTACAACACTAAAGAATATCTGAACCAAATATTGCCTAACAAACTGAACACTGCTCATCCTAGGTTAAGCCGTGAGATCAGAAACATCACACCAAGGTTTATGCTGGGTAAATTAAGTCCGATTATGACTGTTCCTATGTATACTTTTATCCACTGTTGATGTACCATTTATGTCAGAACAACCTGTACAATGTTAGATGTCATAATTTTACTTGATTTCATTAATAAAATATTATAAAATAAATATAGTTAATCTGGTTGGAAAACAACATAAGTCCATCTAGTTCAACCAACATAGATGGAGACATTAGCTTATCAGCATGCTGTGTCTGCTTTAACTATCAAGTCATGAGCTGGGGGAGGGACAAGACCTGTAAGTGTTGCAGAACTGGATGGAAAATAATTACTAATCCTTTTGCAGTTAAAATAACTCCTGTATCTGCATTTCATCATTATATACTTACCAAGTAGTAAATTAATTTGAAAAAAGTCATCAATGATCTTTACAGCTACAGGATCTTTGGAGCAGTGTGTCCTCAAAGTTCACAGGATAAGCATTGAAGTTCTTCAAGCCCTCTGCTCTCCAGAACTCAGCACACCTTTCCCATAGCTCAGCACACCTTTTAAATAGCTCAGCACACTCTCGCCCAGAGTACCTTCTCTATGTTTACAATATAGATTTGAAAACTAGAAGGCTGGAAGTCACTGCTGAGATGTGAGATGAGCTGCTGTAAGAAATTTGATTTTGGTGTAAAATTTAAGAATTAAATTGTATGTAAACCCTGGCAATGCTAAGCCACTGCATTGCAATTTACAACAGCATTGTCAGCCTTTTGTGTGTACTTCTTCAGTTGGTTGTTGGGCTTTCTAATAAATCTGGTAGGCAGCACAAAGACAAACAAAAGTAGCAAAAGTAGCACATGCAGCTTCTAATTACATGTCAATAGCTTAGCACTGTCAGCTTAAAACAGGAAATGCTGATACTTGGCAGGAACTCCAAGTAAGACATTTTGTAACAAATTTACAAAAAAAAACATTTGCTTAAGAAAACTCTATAAAAGGAGATATAATGAACATACTTTATAAATAGATTTAGGGTTTACATAAAACGGTATTACTCCACAGTACATGCAGCTACAAAGGTCAGTGAGAGCTTGATGTAATGCTTATTAACTACTTGTTATGAATGTGTAAATACTTGAATGTCCATAACCTTGCCATAGATTTAAATTAGCCTCTCCCTTTTGCACTCATTGCCTGAAAAGGAAAAGGGTGTGTATGTTTTAAAAAGGGCCAAAAAATCATAATGTGACAGAGAAGTTCTTTAAACTCAAGAGAAAGCTATACATTTATCAAACAATCTCATGGCAGACAAAAAACCCACAAACCATTTAACTTTTTTCAAAACTGATTATTTGACAAGCTACAAACTGTGAGCATCAATTTCTCTTAATTTCAAATAGTGTGTGGCCCTTTGTTTTAGTCTGTAACAGAGAAAGTATTAAAGTCATAAACAGATAGACAAGGAGAATTTTCAGAAACAGACCATCATCCAGCTTTAATCTCTAGATAGTTTGAAATGTGTGTCTAGCAGCTGACCCATGCTGGAAAAGAGGTTAAACATGTTCGGCTCAGCTATTATTGTTATATAAAGAAGGTGACAGCTAAGACTGGAGTCGGAGCCAGAAGTTGTAGCTGGGAGTCGGAGTGTAGTATGTCATGCGGGTATAAAGACCTACCTGTGAGTGCTAGGATGGTGCTGAAGATACTGGGAGTCTTAGACAGCATCCAAATCATGGACAATGCCTACATATACTCTCACCTCACAGAGGTATCACTGGGCCACTACACTATTTTAGTTAGAACTAGGAACAGCCCATTATTCATATTGTGTTGCCAAGATGCTTTACTCCAGTAAAGTTATATTAACCATTCTAAGCCTGGTCTGAAGTTATTTAGAAGGGGTGCATGCTGGTTTGGGAGTATTCCACAGAACCTTGGTCTGTAATTCACTATGAGGTATGGAGTAGCACTATTACAAAGGGTTAACTGGGCAAATCCGAAGAAGAGGAGTGTAGTTGCTATGGGTAACCAAGTGAAGGAACAAGCCACAGCAACCAGTCATTAGGCATGGTACCTGATAAGGTGATGGGTCCTCTGGTAGCGAGGGGGTCGATGTTCTGGCTCCCTCCCTATTAGTCCATGTCCCATAGCAACTGGGAGCAGACTAGCCTTACAGAGATCTACGGCCTGGTTCATGTGGTATGGGAAGGACAGAGTTAAGTGAAAGCATGCATGAGGTCTGTGCTAGGTGCTCAGTTGGTCTCAATTTTGTTACTGGGAGTGAGGTAAAAGAGGTATGCTGGACTGATGGAGCTGGCACAGGCTCAGCACATCCCTGTTAATGCAAACATACAAGTACAGTGTTCAGAGGAGCTCTGCACTTTACTGTTACACACTGTGAAGCTCATCTCAAAGTCGGGGAACTGCCTTAATGTTAAATTCTTCACATGACCACAGTCTCCACCTGGTCCCGGGTATTTCTGAGTGCACTCTACACAAGTGTTACCCCATGCAGTATATCACACTCACACATAAATCTCTTATGAAAGGTGTACTTCAAGTTCTGTGATCAATGTTGGTAATGGAAAAGCCTATGAACTAACACTTGCCCTTTATTAACCAAAATTAACAGGTGGTATATGCAGATTTGTTTACTTATTTTCTGTATCCTGAAAACTGTGTGTAATAACATTAGATTTTTTTCTTCACAACTGTTTTTTGCTTTCATTGCAGTAGAAACCATAAAAATGTACTAAACTCTACAATGATTTCCTTTTAAAACACAAAATGCGGTGATTCGCATCATCAAAATGTGAAAAAAGTCCTGCTAAACTAGTAAAGAATCTAAGCACCAACAGATGTAAACAAGTGATTACGTTGCCTAGCAATATAATTAACTTCTGAGATTATTTTTCCTTCAGTGTTGGGAAAGCAATCTGTTGGGTTGGGTAATGGCTTAGTGTGTATTTTGTCTTTTCCTATGCAAATTGCTGTAAGTAGCTACAAAAGTTCTGTATGACTTCTTTTAAGCGATTGGCAAAGTTTCAAACAACGTAGGAAAAACTTCATCTCCAGTTGTTCTTTGAAGTAAAAGCTTAAAATAGGGTGAGATGTGCATCGTGCTCACCTTCTTCAATTAAATGCCGTAGTCTTGGTTCTGTTTACATTCTTATAGAAATTTAAAAATCACAGAGAATCCGTCTCCAAAAAAGTAAACAAGCTAGTTAGGCAGTGAGACTAAAGAAAAAAAAATCTCAATGTATGACATAATTTTAATAAAGCCATGACCTCCATTTAGTACAGTTCTGCATAATGCATGTAGAACTCTATTGCGAGCCTTTTAGCTTTGCTACTAGTGACAAAGATAAAGACGAGTCCATTAACATAAACCTTAACTTCAGAATATTACAAACTTTGCATTACACTTCTGCACTTTATAGAAGCTAATTTCACAGTCATAAATAATGCAAACTTTTTATTTCTTTTTTACATTACTTTTGTTTTTGATACAAATATCTTGATCGTGAATGCTGCATTTATGCCTCTATCCTTTACTATTCACAATGATTTAAA
The DNA here is from genome assembly GCF_905171775.1 of Rana temporaria. Classification (NCBI taxonomy): domain Eukaryota; kingdom Metazoa; phylum Chordata; class Amphibia; order Anura; family Ranidae; genus Rana; species Rana temporaria. The sequence goes on along the minus strand of NC_053493.1, from coordinate 284,259,474 downwards.
GAGGAACTGAACACTAAATGTTGTGCCCAGGCAGAAGAGAGTAAAGGACTTTCTGCAGCTGATTCTTCCCCAAAACTGACTTACCATGCCTTGTTTTGCATTGAGTCTCTTTACCGAAGCAGCCATCTGGGTAAAGGCATAGCTACGCTTCTCATGTGAGAGTCTTTAGCAAACAGCAACAGCAGTGAGCAGTACAGTAATGAAATTGTGAAACCTCCTTCCAAATCTCCTGAGACTAACAGTCAGTAGTGCCTTAATCTCAAAGATTTACAGTTATGAGGCTTTTAAGCACAGGAGTAAATAGGCCCCCTCATATAACAGGAATTGCACTGCTATTTTTCAGGATAAGAAGTGCATTTTTTTGGGGGTACTGCTAGAGTACAATGAGCTTTTCTAAGCTTTTCCTATAATATTACAGATATTCACTTTTTGAATTCAGGTCTATTTTAATGGGAAGAAGTAATGCTTACTTCCATAAATAGGTTATCTTTTGCTATTTTCCTTTACCTTAACACTTGTTTCTTCCTTTCTATTTACTTTCTGTTTTTGTTATCCTTTAATATCCTCAAATTTTTAAATCTCCATCTTGGGACACATGAGTCTTTAAAGAGAATAGGTAACTATAGCCATTCATGGCACTGGACAGGTGCTCTAGATAATCCCACCTCCCCCACTGTGAGAGAAAGTGAGACGAACATATGCTCCGTCATACCGTGAAGCACTGGGATTTTTTTCAAGGGCTCTGGCAGGTCAGCATAGTGGTAGGGGAGAGTTGGGAAGGTATCGGTGAAAGGGATGGTGTCTTATCAAGAGAACCTGTCACTTTACCGTGCATTACCAAAGTGACATCTTTTCTTTACATTGTTTTGGCTTTAATAATGAATGTTGACTGTAATAACATATACTAAATATTTTTGGAGTAAATTTAAAAACGACAGATATGATCTGCTTCGAATTCCTACTAGTGTTAGTAGTAGCAAATTGGAAACTACATCGTATAGGCCCATTTCTCTCCATGTGCAGATGCTAAAATCTTGGCTAAAATAATGGCAGGCAGGTTAAACAAAATAATTGCCAGACTTATACATCAGGTCCAAACAGGATTTATTCCTGCCTGATCAACAAGTATGAATATTAGGAGGGTATTTATTAACCTGCAAATACCCACAGAGAATAGTGGCAATAGGGCAGTAATGTCCTTGGATGTGGTCAAAGCTTTTGACAGCCTGGAATGGGGGTATATTTGGCATGTTTTGGAAATTTTTGGGTTCGGCCCTATATTTATTGGATGGATTAAAATATTGTACAGCGGCCCCAGTGCAAAAATTAGAGTTAACAACGAATATTCAGCAAGTGTAAAGATGGAGAGAGGCACGAGGCAGGGGTGTCCTTTGTCACCCCTGCTCTTTGCCCTGGCAATGGAACAATTAGCCACCACAATAAGAAGGGATAGGATAATGAAGGGGCTCGTGAGACCGACTGGGGAGGAGAGAATTGCTCTGTATGTGGACGATGTGCTCCTCTTCCTTGGTGACACGGGCCACTCCATTAGGCAGGCAATGACCATTTTTGGAGATTTCGGAAGAATATCCGGACTGGTCATAAACTGGGAGAAATCTGCTTTAATGCCGGTAGATCCAATGAGGAACCAGATCCTGGCTGAGATTCCACAGCTGGAGACAGTGGGGAAAATGAAATATTTAGGAATAGTCATAACAAAGGATCTCAATAAATACATAGAGAATACAATGGCCCCACTGTTGGTTAAATTTAAAAACAAAATTGGTATCTGGCGGCACCTCCAGTTGTCAGTCGTAGGGAGGTGCATCCTGATTAAAATTATGTGGATGCCACAATTATTATATGTATTACACAATGCTCCAATATGGATACACAAAAAATTGTTTAGGAATATAGATACTGGCCCGGATTCAGAAACAAGTTACGACAGCGTATCTCCGGATACGCCGTCGTAACTCTGAGTGTGCGGGGTCGTATCTATGCGGCTGATTCTTAGAATCAGTTACACATAGATTTCTTACACCGTCGTATCTTAGGCTGCATATTTACGCTGGCCGCTAGGTGGCGCTTCCATAGATTTACACAAGGAATATGCTAATTAGGTAGATACAGCGATTCAGAAACGTACATCCGGCCGGCGCATATTTTTACGCCGTATACGTTAGGCTTTTTCCGGAGTAAAGTTACCCCTGCTATATGAGACATATCCTATGTTAAGTATGGACGTCGGGCCAGCGTCAAATTTTCCGTCAATTACGTCGTTTGCGTAAGTTGTTCGTGAATAGGGCTGGGCGTAAATTAGAGAGAGAAGAAAGGGTTTATCTCTGAAATTTACCCATACATATGTGAGGGGAATATTGAGGGGCCAGAACAGCTTAAAAGTAGAAAGAAATGGGAGGAAGATCTGGGAACTTTAACGGATGACCAATGGAGGAAGGTGCTGGAGAGGGGGCATATGGCCACAGTTTTGCCCGCCCAGAAGGTATCATTTCTAAAGATGATACATAGGACGTATTATACACCAAAAAGACTATTTAAATTTGGGTTGAGAGCAGATGCGGGATGCCCCAGGTGTCAGGATACGGGGGACTTAATACATATGTTATGGAGGTGCCCAAAATTGTTCAGGTACTGGCTAGGGATCATCAATATTATAAACATGACATATGGGACTAAGCTGGAGATGGACCCTAGAACGTGTATAGTGGGCCTATGGGAGGAAAGAGGTGGATTGGCTAGCACCACAAAAGAAGTGTTAAGGTGCCTCTTTCAGGCAAGAAAACTAATTGCTCAAAGATGACAAGCAGTGAACCCCCCAACAATAAGTGAGTGGATTAATGCTGTGACAGTAACATCATGGAAAGAGAAAGTAGTATATATTAAGAGAAGAAATATCAAGGAATTCGATAAAATATGGAAACCCTGGCTGCTTAAAATGGGATACCCTGTGTGAAACGATGACTCATTAAATTGTAGAGCAAGAGGGAGGGGGGCAGGAGGATAAACAAACCAACATGGGAAATTGAAAAGGTTATGACATACGGGGAATGAGAAATGTTTTGTAAAATGACTATTATGAATGTAACCTGTTTTTATACATGATGAAAAAAAAAAACTTAATAAAGAGAATTAAATAAAAAAAAAAAAAGTAGTAGCAAATTTTAGCTTAAAAAAATAATTTAACACAGAAAACTAGGCAGATAATAGATAGATAATAGATGGCCCCCAGTTATGGTATAACTGGTTTAAAGGATTTGAACAGTAAAACTGGCCAAGGTGGTACAGTCCAGCTAAACTACTGCACATTACCATTAATTTCCTGCCTTATTTTCATCAGAGTTTAGAGCAACACTTGGCCCCAGCTGTAGACCACTGCATAACAGACTACAATGGCTTACAGATATGAGGAAGTTGTGTGCACAGGAGCAAAGGAGGGGCAAAGTTTTGAAATTATGTGGCCAGACCAGTTATTCTATCACTCTTTCTGGCCAAGATTTGTTCACTGGATAACAAAACGGATCTGATTTGACAGACAGAATGCCTGGAGATAAATAACTGTTGTGCCTTTCTCTTGATGAGAGCTTCTCTAAATACTGACTCTGATTTTTAACTCAATGGCATGCTACTCTGTTGTTTTCTAACCTAATGGCATGCTACTCTTCTAAAGAAGATCAACATTGTGTGTTGGGGAGCACTTGAGGGGGATGGACTTTGTATTTACACTAACAAATATTGGTACAAGAGCTGTTTATTGGTTGGTAGTCAATGGTCTGTGGCAGTAGAATATTTAACAGTAAAATTCTGGCTACAATATTGGATGCAAAAGTTTGCAGTAATGCTGTCTATGTGCCCCTGAGCTGTAAGGCTATGCATGCACTGAATCATGATGGCATGCACTGTTTCATGATATCATCTGCTCACTACAGAGGCATCCAGAGGCTCTCTGTGTATTTGCTGGTGATTTTAATTATGTTAGCTTGACAGACTTTCTATCAAAATGTCATCAGCACATCACCATAGCCAACCCAAACACACTTGTTTTACTACATACAAGTAGATAGACGCATAAAGCTATCCCTCATCCTCATCCTGGCCATTCTGGAAAATTTCCAGAATATTGGTCTCTGGCTACTACTCTTTGCTGAAAGTCACTAAACTAACAACAAATACTATTAAATTGTCACCTAGTGATGCTGTCTGAATTCTCCAGGACTGTTGTACTAAATAGCAAATCTATGGAGAAGCAATGACAATTGTCAGAGGTGTGAACCCAGAGGAATATGCATCATCTTTTATGAGCTATAACAGCAAGTGTGTGTAGGGTGTTACTGCAATTAAAGCAGTTACTATCTATCACAACCAGAACCCCTGCCTAAATATAGAAGTTTGCATTCTGGTGAAATCCTGTGATTCTGTTTGCAGGTCTGGCAACACATTTCAACTCAGAGCAACAAGGAGAAGCCTCGCTGTGAGTACATGGAGGGCAAAGGCTAACTATGCTTTTAGAATTGAAGGTTGCTTTTTCACCAATTATCCACAGAGAATATGGAGATGCATTAACCTGCCTAGCGGTATTCCCGAGTCTGGCTCAGGGTGAGATTTTTCTGCTGCGATCGGTAACCCAGAGCCAGACTCGGGCTCGCCTCGCAGCATCCACAGGCACAAGTTACTTACCTTGTTCCTGGATCCTGCGATGCCTCCCCGCTGTGTGAGCGAGTGGGTCCTCGTTAGATTCACACAGTGTCCCTGTGTGCCGCCGATCTCTGTTCCCTGCGACGTTACGATGCACGGGGGCGGAGAACGGCGCCAAATTCAAAAAAGTAAACAAACACATTACATACAGTATACTGTAATCTTATAGATTACAGTACTGTATGTAAAAAATACACACCCCCTTTGTCCCAGTGGTCTGCCCAGTGTCCTACATGTACTTTTATATAATAAAAACTGTTCTTTCTGCCTGCAAACTGTAGACTGTCCATAGCAACCAAAAGTGTCCCTTTATGTCAAAAGTGATTTTAGAGCAGCTAGAAAACAGCGATAATAAATTATAATCACTTGCAGAATTGAGCGATAGCAATTTGTGGGGAAATTCATCATAAAAAAATAAAAATAATGACAGCGACAATTCTGCAACTGAGCAAGTTTCAGTGTTTTTGAGTTGATTACATTATTGAATCATTTTTATTATAATTACATTACATTGTTATAATTATTTATAGTTATTTATTATATTATAATTTATGATTTTGTTTTTCAAACTTTGTCATACCCGGGATGTCTACTAGACTCTTGTTTGGACAGATTTAAGTTAAGTTAAGTTATTCCTAAGAACTACAGGCCTACAATTTAAAACCCCAAATTTCCATGCAAAATAATTGTACCGCTTTCAGCACCTAAAATCTGAAATAATCATACCGCCAGGGAGGTTAAGAGAACAGATTACACCAACAATTATGTAGAATGTCTAAACGACAATCCTCTTCCTGGTACTTTGAACACTTTGTATGTTCATTTTGAGGATTTCAACATCTCCCCTGGTTTCAAAGCTTGCCACTCCACCATGTGAGCTGTCCCTTACAGTGACAATAGCAGAGAAGAAGAAGTTAACCCTAGAAATGCTAGGTCCTTAGGGACAGTGCACACCAGCTTTCAGAGGTATTGATGGGCAAATGACACTTCAGCCACTGTTTCCACATGCTACAATTGTTGCGTTTCTGGTATTGTACATGGTACGCATGCACACTCTCTCTCCACTATATTTGTTTAGCTGCTAGTCTTCTCTGTTCCCTTGTATATATCAGTACCATTGGAGTGGATTGAAAGTGACCTGTGTTTATGTGCTGTTCTCGGTATGTTTTTGCAACAAACTTGTTGTACTGCTATGTGTTTTTCAATTTTTTGACTACCGTATATACTTGAGTATAAGCCGACCCGAATATAAGCCGAGGTTCCTAATTTTACCACAAAAAATGGGAAAATTTATTGACTCGAGTATAAGCCTAGGGTGGGAAATGCAGCAGCTACTGTTAGTGGAAAAGAGGGTCAACAATGCCCATTTGCAGCCTCACTGTGCCCATTTGCAGCCTCACTGTGCCCATTTGCAGCTTCACTGTTCCCATTTGCAGCCTCACTGTTCCCATTTTCAGCCTCACTGTGCCCATCTGCAGCCTCACTGTGCCCATCTGCATGTCTCACTGTGCCCATCTGCATGTCTCACTGTGCCCATCTGCATGCTTCACTGTGCCTCATGTACCTGATCTCTCGCTGTGTCTTAACTGCAGTCAGCCATCCAGTGTAACAAAGCCCCGCCTCCTCCTTGTCCTAGTCTGTGATAGACGGAACACTTATTCAGTTTCCCAGCAGTGAGTCAGTGTTCAGTGTTCCGTCTATCACGGACGAGGACAAGGAGGAGGCAGGGCTTTGTTACACTAGACAGCCACCGACTGAATGCATGACACAGTGGGAGACTCGAGTATAAGCCAAGGGGGCCTTTTCAGCACAAAAAAAGTGTGCTGAAAAAGTCGGCTTATACTCGAGTATATACAGTATTTATAATGACATGATTTTGATATAAAATATGCATGTTTACAATTCTAATCTGTTTGGTGTGTTGACTTTTTCATGAACTCCTGGGCAGCTTGCAGTTATTGACTCAATTATACATTCTGCATCATATCAAGGTGAGATTGTGAAACTGTCTAAACTGTCCAAGAGTTGAAGTTGAACTAGAAATGATTGTAGCAAAATCTACAAAGAAATGGGACCAATGAGGCACGGAGCAGGGGAAACGAAGCAGACGTGCAGCACAGGCTACCCCCCCCCCCCCGGGACATAAGATATCCCTTCCCTGCTGAGGCCTCCAACTTTCTGGCTTGTCCTCTATTGGACATTGCAGTGTGGCTGTCCAGTATGTGGATCTAATTTCCACCCTGGCTTTCTTTCCCCTGCTCCGTGCCTCATTGGTCCTGGTCTGTATTAGCTCCGGTTTTACCTCAGAACCTATCTATGTAATCTTGATACACTACGGTCTGCCGCCAACCATAGGAAACCTTATTTCCTTTCCTATTATGCTGCCTTGAGTTTTTTCTCACAAGCTATATATCCTCTGTACATCTGTGATTCCAATCGGTTTTTGATGCACGTAGATGGCTAGCAGTCCTACTGACTTATGATACTAGCAACACTCTATTGTAAAAAACTCTCTCTCAAACTCGTCCTGAAGAAGTGTATTTTATTGAAGTTATTGTATGTAATTTTTTGTAATTAAATTTATATTTTTCTAAATCCCTATGTCCCTGTGATTGCCTGAAAGAGTCCGCCTTGTCACCTTGTGTAGTACGTTTTTCTCCACCCAAGCTTTGGTGGTGGAATCGATGTTCCAGTCAACGATTCTTACTAACTGGCAGGCCCAGTGGTATTTGGCTATATCTGGAGATCCTATGCCTCCTTTTAACTTGGGTAGTGTAAGCCTCTCAAAACTCAGTCCCAATTGTGCTTTCCCCACACAAATAACGTGCAGGCTGTACGGACAGAGGCAAAAAAAAGGCTTGTGGTAGTTTTATGGGCACTGCTTTAAGGACATATAATATTCTCGGGAGGATATTCATTTTAACTATGGATGCTCTATCGAACCATGAGAAAAGACCGGTAGACCACGATTTCAAATCTTTTTGAATTTTTTGGAGGATCGGGATGTAGTTTTTAGTATATAGGTTGGATAGTTTTGAGGGTAACTGGATCCCTAGATATGTGATTGAGTCCTGACTCCATTTGAAGGGGAAGTTTGTCTGGCATTGTGTGATTGTATCTTTCTCCAGGGATATATTCAGCGCTTCTGATTTGGCAAAGTTAATTTGCAAGTTGGTCATAGTTTTGAATGTGGCGAAATCTTTGAGTAAGTTAGGAAGGGTAATGTGTGGTTCCGTGAGAAATAAGAGAATGTTGTCGGAGAATGCCGACAGTTTATAGGTGTGCTTAGCGATTGTGACCCCTTTAATGTCTGGGTTAGACCTGAGGCTTTGTAGTAAAGGTTCTATGGTAAGTACAAAAATCAATGGGGAGAGAGGGCAGCCCTGGCAAGTACAATTTGAGATTAGGAAGGCATTTGATAGACTCGGACCTTGGCCATTGGGGTACAGAGCCATAATTAAATTGCAACATACGGTCCTGTATTCCAAACATTTTGAGGGCTTCCACCATATAGCCCCAGGCCACTCTATCAAATGCCATCTCCCCATCTAGGGAAAGAAAAAAGCCACAGTGCTGTGTAGAGGTCAACCATCTGTTTATATTGATTTCTTTTATGGTGTTGTCTCTTGCCTCTATGCCCAGTATGAAGCTGCCTGATCTAATGAGGTGAGGTTAGGTAGAAAGGGCAGGAGCCGATTGGCCAGGATTTTATCTTAGGGTTTGAGTTTCACATTCAGCAAAGAAATTGGTCTGTAATTAGTGACTAGGGAGGGTGATCAGCCGTAATAGAATTAAATGCTCCTAGAAAATGTGGGCAGAGTGTATCACTAAAGGTTTTGTAATAACCTGTTGTTAGGCCATCTGGACCAGGACTCTTTCCTGTTTTTAACTGTTTGAGTGCTGTGTCAACCTCTTCAGAGGAGATAGGGTGCTCTAAGGCCTCGTACACACGAGAGGATCTATCCGCTGGAATTTATCCGCGGACCGGTTTCAGCGGATAGATCCCCTGGTGTGTACGATCCAGCGGATATTTTTCCGCGGATATTTTTCCCCGCGATGGATTTCCAGCGGATCAAAATTTCTTAACATGCTAAGAAATCGATCCGCTGGAATCCAGTCCAGCGGATTGATCCGATGGTCTCTACAGACTCACCGGATCAATGCGTCCGAATCCATCCCTCGCATGCGTCGTAATGATTCGACGCATGCGTGGAAGTCCTTATATTACAGCGTCGCGCACGTCCCCGCGTCATCATCGCGGCGACGGCGCGACACGTCACCGCGGAGGGAATTCCGCGGGGATTTTGATCTCATGGTTAGTACAACCATGAGATCAAAATCCGCCAGAGGATTTATCCGTGGAAACGGACCTCCGGACCGTTTCCGCGGATCGATCCTCTCGTGTGTACTAGGCCTTAGTCTCTTGCTTCCTGGTCAGACAGTAGTTTGGGGGTATATTTTGTGAAGAATTCTTTGATCAATTTAGTGTGTGTGGCATCTACCGGTTATGTGGTTGAGGGTCCTAAGTTGTATAGGTTTGTATAATATGTGACAAATTCAGTCGATATCTCATAATTCGTTACTATTTTACGTCCTGTTGAATTGTGGAGTGAATTGAGTGAGTGAGTGAATTGCCATAAACACTTTCTTAGCTCAAAGGGCATTTGCTAGGAGCTTTCTGGATTTATTTCCATATTCGTAAAATATTTTTTGGGTTAGTATGTAGTTTTGTCTGTTTATCGAGTAACTCTAGTAGGTCTGTCCTAGCTTTAACAAGTTCTTGCAGTGAGGATGCTGCTTGGGTGGATTTATGTGCTTGTCCTAGCATGTGAATACATGTCATTAACCTTTTTGATATGAGACTGTCTGTCTCTTTTGCGTTTCGCGGAAATAGCGATCAGTTTGCCCCTTATGGTGCATTTGTGTGCTTCCCATCTCAGCATCGGGGATATGTCCACGGAAGTAACCATTTGTTAATTTAGGGTGTGATCACCGTGTCAGTGAGTAGGGTGGAATCTAGGCGCCAAATTGAGGATCGTGTTGGGATGTCTGGGAATGTCAAGGATATAGATATAGATATTGTGTCTGAGAGATACATGGGGTCTAAGGTAGCTGCATTGAGCATCGACAGATGTCTAATTACTTGTTTATTAACTAAAAATCCAAAGTATTTTTTCATAAACTTAATTGTAAAAGCAATCATGGTAAAACCCAATTCCACAACCATGTATATGACCACTCTTTGCAACACCTGGTAAAAAAAATAATATATATATATATATATATATATATATATATATATATATTGTTTTTCACCACTGTCAGCTCAATGGCATTTTAATAACTGAAAACAGAGTATGTATAGGCTTCTGCTTTATTCAAATTACTTGTATCCATTGCATACAAAACAATTTAGCTATAAACCTGTACAGTAATGTTTTTATAATTTTTCTTATAATTTTCCAAAGATCATTTTATAAAAATTAAAAATGTGAATTTGTGGATCAGGAATCAGCCTGACAATGTTCTGTTCTTTTGTTTTTTTTGTTTAATTTCTGATACTGTAAGCAGGTGTTTTCATATTCCTTGTTACTCTAATGAATGCTAAGCTATATTAATTCTCTTAGCAAGTATCACATAGTCATAAGCACACATATGTCATAAATGCAATCAGAGATTAGCCCTCTGTGACGGGAGGGCCCGTGAAACCCAGAATCCCTTGTAAAGTATAATAAACCATTGTTTTAGCTCCCCATGCACCTCTTATGTCTAAGTCACCCAGTGCTATCCTGGCATGGGTGACTGAGAAAATATATCTTGGATTACTTAAAATGGGACAGTCATATTTATCAACAATATCTCCCAGGATATATGTAAAGACTATTCTTGGTTTGTTTGATTCCGAAATCAACATGTTAATTGAAAGAGATGATCACATTGGCCTCTGTACAATGTAGAAGATGGGTTGACTCATAGTGGAGCTCCTGCTATTGTGAGAAGATGTCCTGTGTTTAAACTTATGATAATGTATCATCTACTGTGTGAAGCTCGGTGACCTGTAGTGAAATTCTGATTTATCATAACAATGACCAGGCTGCTTAAAAGTATTAGTTAATTAGCTCATGTTAATTAAGTTTCTGGTCACAGGTGTATTTTCAGAATAATGAGCACCATCTCTTCTACTGTATAAGACTTGTATTCTGGTTCTAATACAGAGTCTGATTCCTGATTGACCCTCAATGCAGAGCCTTGTCTCGTATTTGGGGGAGAATTATTCTATGGGTTTCTTGTTCGGCAGATTGGAGTGTTCGGTAGCTGCCTTTGTGTTCGGGAATGGAATGTCCTAAACGACTTTAACCCCTTTCATACTTGGGGTGTCGTTACACCCATAATGCTACATTCCAATATATTGCCAATTTATGTAGTACTCCTAATAGATTCTTCTGCCTAACAACCAAAAGCTTTGAACAAATAAGCATCATAGCTTTTCCAATGAATTCACGTTTAGCCATAAAGACAGACCAATTCTCCTTTGCATTGTCAGTGATATGCCACTTTTCCAACTATCTTTAACAAGTGTTCAAGTAATCTTTAATGAGCCTCAGTTCACTTCTTAGTTTCCTTAATAATTTCTTATGTTGCCTAATGTGTTGTAAATATCTTCCCATGTATGATTTTAATCAGGGTACAGAAAAGTTTTGTCTGAACATGTTGGGCATCATGCAGGAGCAGCTTGATTTCATTTTTATTGTTGTCTGTGTCCCTGCAATGTAGATTCACCCTCATTAATTGTCCTGGTGACTAGTATCGGCAAAACAGAAAGTGACGGGAAATTCACAATTTTACAGTCATCAATGTAAAAAGGTTAGGAAGATCCTATATGATTTAGCCCATTGGATAAACCATGTCAGAGGAGTGGTCCTGGTTGTGAGACCATCTGCTGAATCTTGTTTGCTCAATATAGTTTTGCCTGTGAAGATATCAGGGATTGTACAGTTTTTATTTTCGATTGCAAAAAAAGTTTTAGCTATAAATACCTTTAAAAGGAAACCTGTTGTGTGTGAAATATGCCCACTAAACAGACTGGAGAGCATATGAAATATGGATGATACCAATGCTGAGTGTCTTCTTATGAAACAAAAGAAAAAAATGGGGGAAAGCCATGCTCATAGTGTAGCTGGCTTTATTAGTGTAGCCAAAAATAAAAACAATAATATGTACTCACAATTAAAGGTGAACAGATTCGGCATGTAACAGAGTGGGGACCATCCTAAAATACAGAGTCTCAAATCTTCAGATTAAAAAGCACAGGGATCACTGAAGCCAGGTGGATGCAATGCCTTTGTATTGGATTAATGACCAAGTCTGTTCCTGCTTGTGTTCTGCATGATCTTTTGCAAGTGGAACACAAGCAGAAACAGACTTGTCCTTTATTCCAGTGTGATACATTTTCTTATGTGTGTGTGTATGTATCCATTTAACATAATTGTTACAATTGTTTCTATGTGGGCCGTTTTGCAGCCCTTAATTCCCCCTGGTGGTTGTTTAGTTACTTCACATGTTCTGTATTTCTCTGCTTCCAGCTCACAAGGTCAATGAATGTTCCACACTTAGGGCCAGATTCACGTACAGGTTACGCCGGCGTATCTATTGATACGCCGCGTAAGTTACAAGATGCGCCGTCGTATCTATGCACGGTATTCTTGAACGTAGATACACCTGAAATCTGGCTTCAGCCGACCGAAGTAAGTCTTAGTACGCCGTCGTATCTTGGGTGCATATTTACGCTGGACGCTAGGGGCGCTTCCGTAGATTTACGCGTCGAATATGTAAATTAGGTAGATACGCCGATTCATGAACGTACTTGCGCCCGCTACACCGTTTACGTTAGGCTTACCTCCAGTGTAAATTTACCCCTGCTATATGAGGTGCAGCCAATGCAAAGTATGGACATCGGAACAAGTGTATCTTTTTACGTCATTTACGTAAGTCGTACGTGAATGGGGATGTGCGTAGGTTACGTTCGCGTCACAGGCATTGAGCCGGCATATCTTAGGGAGTAAATTAGACGTGATACTGAGCATGCACGCGCATGCGCCGTATGATCGGCACTTCATTTGCATGGGGTCACAGATCATTTTAATAAAACACGCCCACCTCTTCCACATTTGAATTACACGGGCTTACGCCGGCCAATTTACGCTACTCCGCCGCAACTTACGGAGCAAGTGCTTTGTGAATATAGCACTTGCCTGTCTAAGTTGCAGAGGCATAGCGTAAATAGGATATGCTACGCCTGCAGAAATATACGCTCTCCTACGTGAATCTGGCCCATTGTCTTTATTTTTAGTTTTAGCATCTTCTTAAGATGCCATATACCTGACTGTTATGCAGATATTTCTACTTAAAATGTAAAATGTAATATTTACTAGGTCAGTTGAAACCATTTATCCCATATGCAGATAGATAGACAACCTACCACAACCTCTGAGGCAGCTGAGCAGGTAAAACTTGTTAGGGCTATTGGCGTCCAAGCAAGGCTCTAAGCTTCATTCCACCCTACTTCTCAGCCTTGTTAAGTACACACGTCAAAAACTGCTTTCCACAAATAGATATCTTCTATCCATCATAACACTTCAGTCTTGTTTCCCTATTTATAGATTACACTTGAATATTGGATCTGATTGCCTGCACATGTGTTTTGTTGGGTACCTAAAGTATATTGTCTGTGTTACCCTAGCTGTGGGCATACAGAGATTTTATTGCATGATCTAAGAAATGTTCTATATCAAGTTTGTTCATCATCGATAGCCTTTGGGTGTTCACAAGAAAACAGTATTGGAAATATCTGCTTATGGATTCTGTTGACTTGCCAAGAGGTGCTCCTTATCTCTTGATTACAATTATTTATTCACTACTTGCATGCCAGTTTGTGATACATTGCTTGAAAATTCTGTCTTTATTTTGGCAAATCACTTGTGCTTTCAAGCAAGTTGGAAAAAAAATCTGCTGCCACATTTAAGTGGACATACTTGAGGAAGTGATTTCTCTGTACAGAATTACAACATATACCCTGCATGTGGATTTATTGACTTTATATATGTGCTGAATTTAGCCTGATATATATCTATTCTAGTGAGCATCCGATCAGTGTTTGCAGTACCAGGAGTTTATTAATGTTGGCTGTATACCAAGTATAAAGCCTGGGTGTTTACTTAAATAACCTTTGTGTATGGCGTTCTGTCCATTCATATTGCTATGAAGAATAGATTGCTTCTATACTTTGAGAGCCTCACTATACACATTATTCCAACATGTAATGTGCATCATTGTCTGTTATCCAATATTTTTTTAAATTATATTTGTAAGATATCAATGAGTTACACTGTAAAAACATTGCAATTTTAGAATGACATACAAAGTGGACTTTACCTTACATAGCTTATTTTAGGTGAAACAAATATGATTTATTGTGAATGCAATCATGCTAAACAAGTTTGTGGTTTGATGCTTTTTTTTTTTTTTGCTACTCTATTATTTTGACTATGCACACATTTTTCATTTCCATTCATTTCCCTTTTCAGTGACAATGGTCAATATAAATACAAGGGGAATCTTCCTAATGGGGACACAGATAGCATTACAATTCAACACTGGGTCTAACCCTTTCCTACTTTATCCAAACTAGAAAAAAAGCTTTGCTTTGATATACACTTCAAATACATTCTGATTCACTGACACGAAGCAACCATGCACCAGTTAGCTGCATACTTGGTCCAGGTCAGTGACTCAGAAAATGTTGAAGCTATTGGGTCAGCATAACAGTCAGCCAGCTAGTATCTGTTAGGAGGTGATCAGCAATGGCAGGCCCCATATTTCTTTCATGATTGATTTCCTTTAAATGTGTGAGAGATAAGATGGCCTTGAAAATCCACGGAGAAAATTAGTATAAAAATATTAACATTTGCAATACTTATTAGATCTCTATGAGTGCAGCTGATAGCTTACTGTAATCCAAAACCATTATGTGTTAAACTATTCTTACATCATACATGGGTAGTATAACTTGGGGATAAAAAAAGATGTTTGATCAGGTGTTGCCCTGCAATGAGATTTATCTATGTCATGCAATGCATTTATGTACAATGATTCAGGAATTATAGTGCATCCTTAGGGGGGAACATGTTACCATGTTTCCTATAAACTGCAGTAAATTATAAAGGCTTTTTAATAAGGTAAAGAAAGGAATGTCAACAGTAATTTGTTTATTTTATTTTAACTGACAATTGAAAGGTAGTGCAATACTGTAGCCAAATAACATGTATGTCATTTTTTCCCCCACTAATAGAACTTACTTTTGATGGTTTTTGATCACCTTTGTGTTTTTTTTTGCGCTATAAACAAAGTACAACTCTCAATTTAGAAACAAAATATATATTTTTTTTATTTTCTGCTATAAAACATATTCAAGAAAAAACAAATCTAATTTCTTCATCAATTTAGGCCATATTGTTGGTAAAAAATCCCAATAAGCATATATTTATTGGTTTGCACAAAAGTTATAGCATCTACAAACCATGGAATATTTTATTTATTTTACTATTAATGGCGGCGATCAGCAACTTATAGCAGGACTGCAAATTGAGCACCAAATTGGACACCTAACTGACACTTTTTTGGGGAACAGTGATAAGTGCTAAAAATATGCACTGCCACTGTACTAATGACACTGGCAGGGAAGGAGTTAACATCAGGGGCGATAAAACATTAACTTGCCTAGCTAATGTTTCAGTATAGTGGGGGAGGTGCTTTTACTAGTGGAAGGCATGGATCTGTGTTTCTGCTTTACAGAAACACATGATCCATGCCTTCTGTACTGACAGAACAGTAATCTGCATTGTTTACATAGGCAGACTGCCATTCTGTCTGTGTACCAAACGATCAAGGGGTGCCAGCAGACATCGAGTCCATGGGACCCGCTGATCAGCTCCCACTGTGTAAACAATATATATGTGAATCTGTGCAGTGTGACCACCCTGTAGCAGTAAATGTGCTATGGGGCGTTCAACAAGTGGTTAAAATAAAATTCACTGGCACATTGTCAAATCCTGTATGGATAAATATTTTTTTTTTCTTCCAACTATGTAAAATATATGTTGGTGGAATTGAAGTCTACTGTAATTTTCTCTTCTCAAGGCCACTCATCATTTCTGGGTTTGAAACTAAGTGGTGTTGAGACATTATATTTACTGTGAAAGTAGAAAGTATTGAAACATAACTAAAAAAAAAAAAAAAACACAATTTACTTTAGTTGTGGATAGAGTAAGTAAGACTAATGCCGCGTACACACGATCGGTCAAACCGATGAGACTGGTCTGATGGACCGTTTTCATCGGACCAAACCGATTGTGTGTGGGCCCCATCGGTTATTTATCCATAGGTTAAAAAAAAAACAATCTTGTTTTAAATTTAACCGATGGATACCTAACCGATAGAACAAAACCGATCGTTTGTAGGCACATCCATTGGTTAAAAATCCAGGCATGCTCAGAATCAAGTCGACGCATGCTTGGAAGCATTGAACTTCGTTTTTTTCCGCACATCGTTGTGTTTTACGTCACCGCGTTCTGACACAATCGTTTTTTTAACCGATGGTGTGTGGGCACGACTGTCCATCAGACCGTTCTCATTGGTTTGACCGATCGTGTGTACGCGGCATTAATGTACACTTGACAGATAGTAAACATCAGTTTAACTGCATTTTCATGCCGCTCTTAGCCGCGTTTGCGTTTAGGAGAGTTTTTTTCCAAAAGTCAAAAAATGATATCCATTATTAAAAAGGTCTGTAAACTACACACGGCTACACGTGTGTTACCGTGTTTACACACAATAACAAGTTGTTACAGGCAATTGCCATTTCAAGGTTTTCTAAGAGGTTTGGAGGTTTATTCAGTAGTTGGTATATGGTAGATCAGGGATCCTTAAACTACGGCCCTCCAGCTGTTGCAGAACTACACAGAACTACACATCCTATGAGGCATTGTAGCACACTGAGATTCACAGACATGACTAGGCATGGTGGGAATTGTAGTTCCTGAACAACTGGAGGGCCGTAGTTTGAAGACCCATGTGGTAGATACACCTTTATTAGAGGGATGGAAAACTATTTTTATTTAACATACTGCGTCTACTGTATTGATACATTAAGATGCTGTATCATTATCTGCTAAATATAACACATGGGGAAACATAAATAATCTGAGTTTAAATGTGACAACTTGTATATTATAAAATTGTGAGCACTGATTACAAGATATTCTTTGTTTACTTTCTGCTGTTGGAAAAAAATAAATATTGAGGGAGGCAATAAAATTTGTCTGGATTGTTAAGTGACATCTAACCTACTGTTTGTTGTCTTAACTTAAGAACCATCATCTTTTGATTTTACAATATCTGTTCAAAGTGGAGTTTACAGTCAACTACTGTATGTATTACCCTGCAGAGAGAGAGCTTAGTAAATGAACTTCAGAACTTTCTCTGCGAGTTCAGAGAGCAACAGCCTTTGTAACAAAAGGCAAGTGTAAGCTACAGCCCCAGGATAGATAAATACTTTAAATCAATCAGGTTGAGAAATTCTTATAAAACAACACTGCTTACTATAAGAACATTTATATAAGCAAACAATTCTATAAAAATACAGATCATTCTTTTGTTGATGTAAAATTAAAGGGATATGCCTTAATCAACCAGTACAGCAGTTAATAATAAATGGAAAAAAGAGGAGAAAAGAGCACCTCTAAGTGCAGTATTTATTAGATGCAGCAATAACACGGACA
The DNA here is from genome assembly GCF_905171775.1 of Rana temporaria. Classification (NCBI taxonomy): domain Eukaryota; kingdom Metazoa; phylum Chordata; class Amphibia; order Anura; family Ranidae; genus Rana; species Rana temporaria. Next base: position 284,241,925 of record NC_053493.1, on the reverse strand, counting down.
AGGGTTCACTCACACGTTGGAAAAGGAGAACAGGCTCATCTTGTAAAAGCATAAGCTTCCTGATATCTACAGCTGACATTGGGAAGCTGATGCTTTTACGAGGTGAGCCTGTACCCCTTTTCCAACATTTGAGTGACCCCGCATCTGTGTTATTACTGTATCTAATAAATATTGCACTTAAAGGCGATCTTCTCTCCTCCTTTTCTGGCACTGATGGATGGCTGGTACTGATGGATGGGCACTGACAGATGGCTGACATGTATGGGCAGGCACTGAAATAAATGACATGAAAGGAACCTAATCTATTTTTCTATGCTGCCTGCGACACCCATCTTGCTACACCCTGCACTTGGCCACATAAAAGCAGCAGCGGACATCTTGTTACATCCAGCCCAAACTATATGGGCTGGGTGTAACAAGATGTCCGCTGCTGACTTAATGTGGCCGAGTGCAGGGTGTACCAAGATGGGCATCAGGACTGGGGATTGGTTAAAGCACTGACGGTGTACAGCGGCAACACGGAGCATTACTTCAGTTACCGAATGTGGCAGGCTCTGGTCATTGATGGATGATGGCTGCCCCTTTCCCCCCGCCAGCTTACCTGCTCGCTCACTCTGCCCACTGACTCTGCCCACTGACTCCACCCGCTGACTCCGCCCATGGACATCCTGTTGCACGTCGCCTCTCTCTCCCCATCACAGGTGTCAGATCTGGCATTGGGAGCATTTGCACGAGTACAAGTACTTGTGCAAAAGCTTGGTATCGGTCCGGATACCGATACTAGTATCGGTATCGGGACAACCCTAGTGCTGACCATTGTATCTTTTGCATAGGTGTTGAGGGGCATTTTTAACACACCTCAAATGCCTGCTTTTAATGACAGCATGAACTTAGTCTTACTCAAATTTAAAAGTGTTAAATTTTTTATTAATAAACAGAAAAGTTGCATGTGCTTAGGATAAAAAAATGGGGAAAATTCATGAGCAGTTCATAAAAAAAGTCCAGGATGTGCAAATGGATATACAGTTGTATTCAAAATTATTCAACCCCCACTGAAATTGATTGTTTTGGCCAGTTTGACATTGATTTTGATCATTCAGTCATCCTACTTACAATTAAATCAAAGAGGCACGTGTAGGTCAGACAAATATAACATAACATTTATAATGAAATAACCACAAATGTCTTTTCTGTGCTCACATCATTATCAGTTTTATTCAACCCCCAAGTGACATTCAATCTTAGTACTTAGTACAACATCCTTTTACAGTTATAACAGCTTTTAAACGTGAAGCATAGCTTGACACAAGTGTCTTGCAGCGATCTTCGGGTATCTTTGCCCATTCGTCATGGGTAAAAGCCTCCAGTTCAGTCACATTCTTAGGCTTGCGCACTGCAACTGCTTTCTTTAAGTCCCACCAGAGGTTCTCAATCGGATTTAAGTCTGGTGACTGCGATGGCCACTCCAAAATGTTCCAGCCTTTAATCTGCAACCATGCTCTAGTGGACTTGGAGGTATGCTTGGGATCATTGTCCTGTTGAAAGGTCTAACGTCTCCCAAGCCTCAGGTTTGTGACGGACTGCATCACATTGTTATCCACTATCTCCTGGTACTGAAGAGAATTCATGGTACCTTGCACACGCTGAAGCTTCCCTGTACCTGCAGAAGCAAAACAGCAGCAAAGCATGATTGACCACCCGCCATGCTTCACAGTAGGCAAGGTGTTCTTTTCATCATAGGCCTTGTTCTTCCTCCTCCAAACATAGCGTTGATCCATGGGCCCAAACAGTTCTAATTTTGTTACATCAGTCCACAGAACACAATCCCAAAACGTGTGTGGTTTGTCCACATGACTTTTGGCATACTGCAGTTGACTCTTCTTTTTCTTTGGAGACAGCAAGGGGGTGCACCTGGGAGTTCTGGCATGGAGGCCTTCATTACGCAGTGTGCGCCGTATTGTCTGAGCAGAAACTTCAGTACCCACATCTGACAAATCTTTTCTCAGTTCCTCAGCAGTCACACGGGGACTTTTCTCCACTCTACGCTTCAGGTAGCGCTCAGCAGTCGAAGTCAGCATCTTCTTTCTGCCACGACCAGGTAGCGTTTCAACAGTGCCCTTTGCCTTGAATTTGCGAATGATGCTTCCTATGGTGTCTCTTGGTATGTTTAACATCTTTGCAATCTTCTTATAGCCATTGCCCTTCCTGTGAAGAGTAATCACCTCTTCTCTTGTCTTCCTGGACCATTCTCTTGACTTCACCATGTTTGTAACCACACCAGAAAATGTCTAGAAGGAGCTGAGTATCACAGTCATTTTAAAGCTGCCTAATTGGTGCTTATTAGGCTTTATTGCTGCTCCCTGACATCCACAGGTGGTTTCAATACCTGATTGAAAACACCTCAATGAACCTCTGTTCTTCAGAGTGGTAGTCTTTAAGGGGTTGAATAATTGTGTAAATGAAGAATTCACAAAAGAAACATTGACTACTGTATTACAAAACCAATTGATGTAATTTTAGTTGCATATGGTTCTTTAAGAAGTCCTTGTAGGATTTCATTCTGAATACAATTACAAATGTACACTAAATTCCCTAAAACCCTTTACAGCATTGGGGGGTTGAATAATTTTGAACACAATTGTAAATACAAGTCTGTGTCCTAGCCTCAAAGGCTCAATCAGGGGACAAAACACAAGTGAGCTCTTCAGAGGAGAGAAGCCATCTCTGTATAGCAAGGTTTTCCTTTTTGCTGCCCCTCCTCCACCCAAAACATTGCTTGGGAATTTCCCACAGTCTATGAATATCCTGTACTATACAATTGAGATAAATATAATTTTGACTTACAGTATTTGCAAATTTCATATTTTGGTATGAGTATCTTGGAGGTCACACTCTCTCCTGTTCTTGTGTTACTCTGCATTACTCGCTAAAAAAATCTCACAAAGTTGGGTAGGGTTATTATGCCCTACATATCCAAAAGCGTTGCTAGTGTCCAATCACCTGAAGGTAGAAGTGTATACTCTAGGATCTATGAATATCAAACCTATGCCCCGCTGTCCCCACTGTAATTCAAGAAATAAAATGTACTTACATTAAAATGTATTTTTACTTTTTTTTACGTTTTGTATGGAGTCAGGAGGGATTTGGCCCTCTGCCTAGTTTGCAATGCTAGCCTTTCCCTGTTGGGTTTATTCTCCTTTCTATTTGTCCTGGTAAACACTGAATTTGGACATCTGCTATAGTGATAATTGTCTAATAGGGTAATTCCCCTCAGCTTTCCATTGCTTGTCTAAGACAGGAAATTAAGAGAAATCTCCCCAATGGTACATAGACTGTACATACAAATTGCCAGTAAATTTATTATTTTTCTGCTCCAACTCAAATGAAGAAGAAAAAGTATATTTCTGTTGATCAGTGTAAAAAAGTCCAAATGTACACATGTACTAAACCTTTTTTTCTGTATGTTTGGTACCATACTCACTGTATACTTTTTTCTTCAGCCATTTTTGCAAATCTGTTGTAAAACAGTATCTTTTGCAAAAAATATACAAACAAGATTTGCTTAAAAAAAATACAGACAATGCCATTATTGCTAAAACTACATTTTGGGTTTAAATACACTTTATAAATAGTGTATATTAACAGGGGAAATGTTGTAATTAGTGAATAAGTAACTATGATCTTTGGAATAATAAGATGATCTATGTTGTTAAATATATATTTTCTTCCGGCTGTTTTAGATATAATACAGTTCAAGCACACATAAGTTAACTTAATCACAGTAAAAATGATTACAATGTATTATAATGTAATTTAATGTAATCAATAAATTGTTTTTGAATGACTTACAGTGTGGGAAGTGGATTATGGCAAAAAATTCAAGATCCCATATGCCAGTTTATTCCTTAACTAGAAACAGTTAATTGGGAAAGAATGCTATCAAGTGCAGAAATAGAGGAGCTTTACAAACCCCCTTAGATATGATCCTAGAATGTTTTTTTAGGAAAAGGTAATGTTCCAATCAGGCTATGATGATATATTAGTCTTAAAGCGGATGTGCCATGGGAACAAAATATTAAAAGTCAGCAGCTACAAATACTGCAGCTGCTGACTTTTAATATTAGGACACTTACCTGTCCTGGAGTCCAGCGCCGATCGCAGCAGAGCACGAGCGATCGCTCGTCACTCTGCTGCTCCCCCCGCCATCCACGCTCAGGGAACCAGGAAGTGAAGCGCTGCGGCTTCACTGCCCGGTTCCCTACGGCGCATGCGCGAGTCGCGCTGCGCCCGCCGATTGGCTCACACGCTGTGTGCTGGGAGCCGAGTGTTCCCAGCACACAACGGGCGACAGACGGGATGTGACGGAATGCCCGTCTTTCGCCCGTATCGTGTGGCCGGAAGTGGGTGCAAATACCTGTCTTTAGACAGGTGTCTGCACCCCCCTCCCCCCTGAAAGGTGTCAAATGTGACACCGGAGGGGGGGAGGGTTCCGATCAGCGGGACTCCACTTTAGGGTGGAGGACCGCTTTAAGGACAGAGAGATCAATGCTTGAAGTTTTAAATGCGCAGTTTATGGAATGCAGAAACATTTCAAAGGCTTTACTCCCACTACGTCTCTCTGTAAACTTACTGTATTTCTAATATTAACATAAACCCTCTATTTAGTAAATGTAACAAATGATGAAAGAATCTGCTTGGGTTCAATTTGTGAATAGGTACAGTCAGTACATCAAAAAAAAACTCAAAGTGCAAACTTTAATGCAAACCCTATTGAAGTCAATGGGAGGAGAATGTCAATGGACTGTCAAACAAAGGACATGGGGATCTGAGCATTGTCACAGAAGAAATGCACCAGCACAAAATAGGTGCTATTTTCCGGGGAGAAGCTAATAAGGCTTGAAATAAAACATTAAAAATGCACAGCTAATTTAGATAAATTAGATTAAAAAAAACTTTCCCACTGCTGGCTTTTTTTTTAAAAAGAAAATGGGCTTCCCCTAAAATCAAACAAAGGGCACAGGAGTATGGTATTGACATTTGGTATATGGCAATTTGGCAATATTAACTAAATAGACAATTCCTCAAATATCACGCGTTGTGAATGCCCCAAACCTGCCTATGCAGCGGTGGACCTGTAGGATGTACACAAGCAAAAATAAGTCAAAGTAGGTACCTTCAAACTACTACTGTGCTACTTATACAGTATATGTATCAAAAATGGCATGCAATCCTGTGCATCTTAAATAAAACACTTGAAACATCCTGCTGTGTATAATGTGCATGAATACCACACAATAAAAATACTTTTCTTAAAATATCATCAAAACACATGCATAAAGTAACCCTCCAGCTTGTTTGTGCAAAAAAACAACACAACAAACTAAAGATTGTCCATCTTGCTGAAAAAACATATATGCAGTTCATCTGAAAATTTAAAATCTTTACATTTGTATCTGCAAATAATTTTAACAATGTACCCCTACTCATTCACTTTCAGATTCTGATAAGGCCTCCAACTTCCAAACATCACTACCACAGTCCAGCATTGTGGAGAAGAGGCCCTTGTCCCCATCAACATGGGAACAAGGGGCCAGATTCACAAAAGGGATACGACGGCGTATCTCCTGATATGCCGTCGTATGCCTGTTTCTATCTATGCGACTGATTCATAGAATCAGTTACACATAGATAGCCATGAGATCCGACAGATGTAATTGTTTTACACTGTCGGATCTTAAGATGCAATACCGCGGCCGCCGCTGGGGGGAGTTTGCGACGTAAACCAGCGTCGGGTATGCAAATTAGGAGTTACGGCGATCCCCAACGGTTTTTCTTGTTTTTTTTTGGTGCCTTAACTTTACACAGCAATCGTATTACTGTGTAAAGTATGGCCGTCATTCCCACGTCGAAATTTTAAAAATAACGTTGTTTGCGTAAGCCGTCCGGGAATACGGAATTACGATACGTGCGTCGCCGTTCAAAAAAGTGACGTCACTTCGCGCAAAGCATGGCGGGAGTTCGGAAATGGAGCATGCGCGGTAGGTCGGCTCGGGAGCGCGCCTAATTTAAATGGCACACGCCCATTTGAATTGGCCCGCCTTGCGCCGGAGGCCGCCGGCGTAGGTTTTCATCGCAAGTGCTTGGTGAATCAGGCACTTGCAATGAAAAATTGCGGCGGTGTAACGTATCTAGGATACGTTACGCTGCCGCGATTCTACGTGAATCTGGCCCAAGGTGTTTTGGGGCAAGGTATGCAAGGTTTTAGGGATCTAGTATGCATTGGGGGGACCCACACTTTTTTTCATAATTTTTTGTTCTGGTAGGTTTTCATTACATTTAGCTGTCAGCAGAGAACCTACTGACATCTGATGAGTCATCTGATGTTAGGCATGTGGCAGCCGGCTTCCCAGCCTGCTCCTTAGCAACCAGATATTGGGAGGGAACCCCCACACTGTTTCCGACAAATATTGCATGCTATATCACCTGGTGATAAATATTGCATTTTTTTTACTCTCTCCCATTTGTGAATTGGACTAAAGAGCTTGCCATGTGGTATTTTGGCGATATTTACTGGCACATTTTTAATTTCACGATAAATACTGCATAAACATTTTTTTTTTGTGAATTTCTTTTTTCCTAATTTATGCAAATTAGTCATGTGATCGTGTTATCGCATGCAGCAAACGTTTGTGAATTATCCCAGTAGAATGCTTAGACATTCAATAGAATGCCCAATTATGTTTTTGTATTCTTTTGGCAAATACCTTCTTTGTTCTACCAATAAATTTGACACAAAATAAAATCGCAGATAACCTATTAATCCCTTGTTGCACAACTCACAGTTGTATTGCTCTTCCTCATATTAGTCTTATTCGTTTTTTGTTTTTTTTGCATCCGTAGCATCTTCCACATTTATAAAAAGCCTTTTTCCTTCAAAGAATTTACACGTTCTAGTTATTGGTGTATTCACCACATTGGAATGATTCTATTTAGATGTTTATTTGCTTTGTTTTCTAACTTTTTATGGTGTATGTTTTCTGTATGACGAATGCTGCCTCGTGTTTCTTCACTGTGTTTATTTTTTTATTTTTTGAGTCGTCCCTTTCCATGTACTGAACTGTTTTAATGTGATGCTTTTACAATCTTTTATATATCCTTTTTATATACAGTATGCCCTTGAATACTCTTTTTAGGTAAACACGTTCCCCACATGCTGATCTTGTTTTAAAAAAATACTGTCTTTTGTGCAGTTCTTCTTCAGCCAGATTATTTGGCTCTTACTGTAGGTACATTTATACGTCATAATGGCAGCTGTCATTAGGAAAACTGTTATTTCCCATTCCAGAAGCATAACAGGCCACATAGGGGAGGTGCCTTGTCAAGAGGTACTGACAAATTACAAAAATTATTTTGTTGGAAAAAAACACAAACACCAATGACAAAGTACTTTGTTAAACCAAAAATACCCCAAAGAAAAAGTCCCATAATGTAAATACATTGTCAGTCATGATAAATTACACCTGCTGAAGAAGAAACACACAATGGACCATTGCATACCAACTCCAGATGGACTGCACACTAAAAATTACAGTTTTCAGGTCTGCATCTGAATGTAAAAAAAAGGGTGGAGTGTTATCAATGATAAAATATGAACATGACCATATTTGGACAATGTCAGTCCAAATCACCCAGATAACTCACCACTTTTTATATTAAAATTTGGGACATCTTTCTTTCTTTTGTGGTGGCTCATTGGAGAGGTGTCAACAAGTTGTGGATTTTTCATTGGGGGGTGTCTTTCTACATGAATAATACATTACTGGATGATATGATTAAACAATGGATTTTCATCATGGGACTTTTATTAAACAATTTTTTTTTCAAATGCCTGGTATGTTTTTTTATATTGACATTGTTTTTTGGAAAATGAATAACCAGGGCTATTATTTACCCTTATTCATTCATGTGGTGCGGGCAAACATCTGAAGGCTCCGTTTTTTTAAGGGGCTTCCAGATTATGAAAATGCACCCCACAGACCCCCACATCCATCAGATCAGGGTTATGATGAAGAGGCCCTTGTCTTCATCAACATCTCGCTAGCATGTCAAACCTAGCACCATCTTAAAATTCCTTTACCAGTGGAGACAACAAGAAATACCTGTCAGAAGTTCTAATCCTTTACCACCTTTAATTCACTTTAAGGAAATTAGACTCATTTTGCTTAGGTGTTAACATTTTTCCAAACCAGTAGTGGATAAAGTTCTGTGCAGTGTACAGAAGTGTACAGAAGTGTACAGAGGACAAATAATTAAAGATTTTTTTAGAATGGTACTAATTATTAGATCAGTAAGAAACATAGGTTTATTGTGGTTAAAAACATTTTGCTTTTGCTTTTGGTAGGTCACATTGTAGAAGCATGTGTTATTCGGCTGACAACAAGGTGTCCATGCTAAATCTGGTACAGAATTTAGTTCTAGTATAATTTCTAAACTGTAAACAATGCAGTAGAATTCCTAAAGGAAAAAACGTCTGTTCAGTTAGCAATTTCCCTCTAGCTTAGTGAATGTGGCGAAAATTCACTTTGCAAAGAATGCCCAATTGTATGTAAGGAAAATAAAAAAAACTAAATATAATTGTTGCTTGCACATGATTGGATGGTGGAAGATAACAGAACTTAAACTCATTCACTAAGCTAAGAAAATAAATCCCTTTCAAATTTAAAATTTCCTTGAAATGTTAACAGCATATTTGCTTTTAGTAACTCAACCCTAATAAGAGCAGTAGGATGTTGAGACATCTTGTACTGGATCCAGTAAGGGGCAGACATACCATTTGTGTACACTGCTAAGCTGTAAAAGGGCCCTTTGGGACTTAGGGGTCTAGTTTTACTATTTATGTGATAGGACCCCCTCTCACTGTTACATCGTTTTGAACACTTGCAGGGGCCCCCTATGTGTCACTGGATCAAATTTGGTGACTACATTTTCACTATTCTACGTACGTTATGAGGCTGGAAAAATAGAGACAGCCATGTTGTTTTTCTCTCTAAGGACACCTATATAATATGTATGCATAATACGTGAACTTTAATATTTATCACATCTGTGTCTTCAATTGGCTTGGCCAAATTAAGGCATTCCAATGATTCTAAACATTGAAATAAGCAAAACAGAACAGCAATAATATGATTCTAATGTAAGTGTAATTTAATGAGTGAGCATTTAGGTTGAAATAATTTATGTAATCCAGGAGGAAATGCATCTCTTCTCTAACTACTGAAGCATAATAATTAAGTTCTTGCTATTTCAAGGTGCATAACATTAATACATTTATGCTTGAATTTCATGCTATCTTATCAACATTTGTAAATTGTTGTTTAAACTCCTAATATTTTCAAAGTTAATTGCTTATTTTCTTATCATAACACATTTTTCTTTTTGGGAATTTTATGTCTTTCAAAATACACATTTTTATATTAAGAAAGTAGGTTGCAGATAACACAGGGCTTGGTTTCAAATCCTGATTTTATTTTTCACTTGAGGGAATAAGTGTCAGAACATATATTTAATTGGTCCCTTAGTGTTCCATGTAACCTATACAGCTGATGGCTATCACCTATTAAATGCCATTTTAGCAAAATCTGAAAGTTTGACTCTGCTGCTAAAGTCTTTGTTGATTCTTATGACAGCATTCTTATGAATATAGAATTTGTGAAGACTAAAATTACAAAGATTTTTCACAGTTGGCATCACAATAGCTTTTCGACTTTATAGTGATCAGAATGGTTTGTTCATTGATATCAGATTTCAACATTGATATAAGAACACCGTGTACTTGTAAATTGGACCGATTCATTGTTTCCATGTTCTCTAACAATTATGAGCATGATTTTATACAACTGCCATTGTGTCTCTGTTTTGTAGATTTTACCCGTAAGAAATTGTCACAGCCTATTTTCCTGTAAAATACCTTATATTTGTATGCTGATCCACAAATGAATTGTTGACATGGTTATCTTTATTTTTAAATTGTTTATTTATACATTTTTCAAGTCATACAAAAGAAGATACACAGGAATCATTAACAGTTTGAAGGAATGCAGATATACATTGTCTTAGCGAACTACCAAGCACACACAATTTGTTCAAGTAAAGGAATGGTGATGTGAATAAACAGTAACCTTGAGTGGGATAAAGAAAACCAATCCCATTAACCTCCCTGGCGGTATGATTCTTTCAGATTTTAGGCGCTGAATGCGGTACCATTATTTTGCATGGAAATTTGGCGTTTTAGATTGCAGACCTGCAATTCTTAGGAATAACTCACCTAAATCCATCCAAACCAGAGTCTAGTAGACTATGATAAAGTTTGAAACACAAAATCATAAATTATAATATAATAAATAATAACAAATAATAATTTAATAATAACAATACTTTTTATTCAATACATTTTAGTAAATAATATATAGCCTGGTCAGCTCTGTCCACACCTCCCATAGTGTGGTTGTAGTCCAACACAACCTGTGGCTTCATAACATCCTTTCCACCTTTGATATGTACCATGACGGTCGAGGTGTTATGGACTGTACTCATAAGGTACACGTTTTTTTTGTCCCGCCACTTATCATTTTCCCTTTCTGCCATGCAGCTACTTCTCCTTTCCCAAGCTTTTTGTTGGCAAATTCTGGCAGCATGTCACACCGGTTAGACCTCATGGTCCCATAAGCGTCCATCTTATTTAGGATAAGGAACTCGTACAGTTCTGAGGAGGTATAAAAATTGTCTGTGGTGACACAGTAGCCCTGGTTCAGCAATGGCTCTATCAAGGAAAGAACCAAAGCGGTTGCCATTCCAAAACTGCTGAATCGCTGGCAGAATTTGGTCCCTTTCCCGGTGTACAGGACTGAGTTCCAGATGTACCCAGAGCTGGATTCACACAGCATAAATGATTTTATTCCAAAGTGAGCGCGCTTTGATGCGATGAACTGTATCCAGCTGAGCCTACCTTTGTAGGCCATGAGACTTTCATCGAGAGTAATGTCTCTCTCAGGAATATAGGTCCATTGGAAATTCTGCAAAATAATCTGGTAAACCTCCCAACATTTTTTCAGCTTTGGAGCTGGATGAGAACTCTCATCAAAGTCCTCATTATTTGCAAAGTGCAAATACTTCATGATCAATGAAAATCTGTACTCTGGACATGACGGTTCCAAAAAAAGGTGTGGCCAATAATTTATTGGTTGTCCAATACCATTTTTGCAGGGGTTTCCCCACCACTCCCTGTAAAATTATGAGGCCAGGAAACTTCCAGATGTCGACGCTGGTTACAGGTTCCCATTTTCTGCGCCTTGAAAATCGCTGATGGGTAGCAGCTTGTTGTTCCTGGTAGTGTCTCCAAAACAATTTTGGCAATCACTTCATCCATCAAAAAAAGTTGGAGGTATTCCAAGGGATTGTCATCCTCAACGTCCACTTTTAGCCCAGGTGCTCCTGTAAATGGAAATCTTGGGGGCGATACGTGCTCCGTACCGCAATCAATTGCGCACCAAGTCTGCACATCGCTGGGAACAGTGGCAGGATCGTTGTTTACATCACTTTCTGCGTGGACAAATTTTCCCACGTCGCTGTCACTCAACTCCTCCGCAAGTGATTCCGTATCGCTGTCGCTGTTTTCCAGCAGGTCGCATAGCGATTTTGAGGTAGAGGCGCGCTTTGATGCCATGATGGCTGTGCAGTTTACAGACACAAGTACAGTAAATCTGCAGACAAGGAAAGCACTGGGGGGGGGGCAATCAAAGGTCACTGTATATTATTTTTTATTGTAATCCAATTGTATCAGTGTATTTTACTTAGTTTTCACTTTTCACTTTTCATCAGGTTCTAGAGGAGGTTATTATCCTCCAACTACTGATTATAATGGGTGGAATGATGGTTCCAATCATTATGGAAATCCTGAAATCCTACAAATAATAGATTTACCCCATTATTCGGCAGAGAGGAACAAGAGAGTGTTTTTTTAGGGAATCCCAACCCACAATGGTGGGGCCCCCCAACACAGACACCAACTGGAAACACCAGGGGGGGGGGAAGAAGAGAACGCAAGGAAAACAAGGAGGAAGAAGAACAACTAAAAAGGACAAAGTCCCATTAGGCACAGGCATTTTTAACATTAGTAATGTTGACCTTTCTGAGGATGAACTTTGGATACTTGATAAAGGAGGAGGTTTGGTTGTAATGAGTAAACAATATTATAAAGAAGAGATGAGTCGTCTCCTAGGGGACACTAATACCTATCAATTATTAAGAAGGGATCCGATTTTTGATTTCACGAAAGATTTGGACATCTTAGTCCGGAAAGGACATAAACATAAGATTTTATCCAAAAAGGAAGCTGATTATCTGAACCCCAGTGCTTGTAGAACGCCCATCATTTATATTCTGCCCAAGGTTCATAAAGATCCAATATGGCCACCAGGGAGGCCTATCGTAAATGGTATTAATTCGGTCTCGGCCAGGTTGGGCCAATATATAGACTTCTTTTTGAAGCCTATAGTATCAGGGACTAAGGGGCAGATTCACATACATTTATGTAGGCGCAGCGTATCAGAGATACGCTACGCTGCTGTAACTTACTTTTTCATTCTTTGAATCCACAAAGAATTTGCGCTGTAAGTTACGGCGGCGTAGTGTATCTCTCGGCGCGTAATTCAAATCGGCGGGTAGGGGGCGTGATTCATTTAAATGAAGCGCGTCCGATTAAACTGTGCATGCTCCGTTTAGAAATTTCCCGCCGTGCTTTGCGTGAAATGACGTCGCAGCGATGTCATTTTTTGAACTTAGACGTGACTTACGTCCATCCCTATTCACGGACGACTTACGCAAAAAATAAAAAAAATTCAAATTTTGATGCGGGAACGACGGCCATACTTAACATGGCAAGTCTATCTATACGCCGCAAAATAGCAGCTTTAACTATACGCCGGAAAAAGCCGACTAGAGACGACGTAAGAGAATGCGACGGCCGTGCGTACGTTTGTGGATTGTCGAAAAAAGCTCATTTGCATACCCGACGCGGAAAACGACGCAAACTCCACCCAGCGGACGCCGAAGTATTGCATCTATGATCCGAAGGCGTACAAAGCCGCAAAGCCGTACGCCTGTCGGATCGAACTCAGATGCCGTCGTATCTTGGTTTGAGGATTCAAACTAAAGATACGACGTGGGTAATTTGAAAGTACGCCGGCGTATCAGTAGATACGCCAGCGTACTCTCTCTCTGAATCTGGCCCATTGTCTTTTCTTAGAGACACAACATAATTCATTCAAATTTTGGGTGATGTTTCGTGTTCTCCTAATACCTTACTTGTTATCGCTGATGTCAGCTCATTGTATACGATTATCAGTCACTCAGATGCTGTCTCTGCGGTTAAGTGGGCTTTAACTCAGACTGATTTATCCAGTAAACATAAAAAGTTCTTATTACAGTGTTTGGAATTTTGTTTGACTAAGAATTACTTTTGGTACAATAAGAATTTCTATCTTCAAATTATGGGCGTCGCAATGGGGGCCAAATTTGCCCCCAGTGTTGCTAATTTATTTATGGCACTCTGGGAGGAAGAAAGTGTTTTTAAAGACCCCCCACACCAATTAAAATGTTATAGACGTTATATTGACAACTTGGTTTTAATTTGGGAAGGTGATCTATGTAGTCTGAATCTGTTTTTACAGAAGTTAAATACTAATCAAAATAATATCTCTCTCTCGTGGAATATTGATTCCGAAAAAATTGTGTTCCTCGACTTGGAGATATATAAGGATGCTGATTTTTTAAAAACATGTAATTACTTTAAACCATCCGATAGAAATGGGTACATCCCGTTGGATAGCTGTCACCATAGAAACTGGTTATGTAATATCCCTAGGGGACAGTTTATCCGTTTGAGGTGAAATTGTACCTCCGATTCAGATTTTCTGATACAGTCCAACATTTTGGTTGACAGATTCCAGCAAAAAGGATATGATGGGGCTACCATCCCAAGTGAATTGGCTAAAGTCAGCTCTTTGAATAGAGCTGAGCTCATTTCGGATTCCAAAAAAGAGGAGAATAAATTTGAGTTTAAACTTGTTTTGGATTACAATATCCAACATAAACAGTTCGAAAAAATAGTAGGTAAACATTGGGATGTGTTGACGAAGGATAAAGTCCTTGGATCTGTTCTCCCCTCCCGCCCCCTTTTTATTTACAAAAAAGCTCCCTCTTTCAGGGATGTAATAGCCCCAGGAGCTATTGATCCACCTGTGTTTAGGGAAAGTAGTCTTTTTCCTTTTCTCACAGGGTTCTACACTTGTGGACGCTGTCAAGCGTGTAAGCAATGCAAATTTAATAAGAAAAAACTCAAACAATTTACCTCTTTTTCCACTCAAAAATCATATACCATTAAGAACCTTATCACATGTGGTACTGTCGCCGTGGTCTATATGCTGGAGTGTGATTGCGGACTCCAGTATGTAGGCCGGACTTCAAGACCCATGGGAGTAAGAATTAGCGAACATGTCAATTACATCAAAAAAGGGTTACGCACACATAACGTCTCCCGACATTTTCGATTACACCATAATAAAGATCCTAGATGTCTAAAATTATGGGGCATCGAAAGGGTAGATCGCCATTGGAGGGGGGCAATTATTTTTGTCGTATAAGTCAACGTGAGTCCTATTGGGTAGTGGAGACTAAATTTCTCACCCCTGAAGGTCTGAACGTTGATTTTGATCTGAATTGTTTTATTTCTGATAGATAATTTTATTATTATTTTTATTATTATAATGTCTTTTTCATTATTTCTTTTTATTTTATTAAATAATTATTTATTTTATTATAAAATTGTTTATCGATGATGTATATTTAGTGTAACATTTGAGATATTTCTCAGTTGTTTGTCATTTTACCATCAGCTTTAGGGTGATGTCATGATAGCAGCCGTCATTTAGAAATTTAATAAGGTATATATCATTTCCAGCCACTAGATGGCGATACTGACCCTTGATAACTCTCGAGGAGTCTATACAATGTTTTTTCCCATGTATTTGATATACGTGGGTAAGTCTTTTACCTTTTATAAATTTTTATTGATTTTAATAAGTTTTTCATGTTTGTACCATGTTTTTAAGCTGGATGACATTGCCGTGTGTTTCTCCTTACTATGGCTGCGGCATCTGGCATTTACTTCCACCCATTGTAGGTATGTCCCAGCTTGCTGTCATGGCAACGTATCTGGCTCTATAAATAGTTCAGGGTGACGCTGTGTAGCCACGCCCCGCTGAGGAAGTTCTATTGAACGTAACATGTACGGGGGTTCGGCTGCTTCTGATGACGTCACCCGCTCTGCTGAATGAGTCTACAGACATGCTGTTTATATTGTGGTGTTTGTAAGTAGACTGATTTTTTAAAGCTCTTAGATCCTTTTTTCTCCTATCTTCCCGTGTATACTTTCTATTTGCTGAGCCTGGAGCTTTTCAGTAACCGTCTCTGTGGAAGTTTTAACATCTCTGGAAAGGAAGTTTGTTTTGGGGATTGAATCGATCTATTTCTCTGCTTATTTGACTTCCTGGTAATTCAGGGGTCAGTACTGGAGGTGAGAGTACCTAGTGAGACTTGCGGTGGAGGGATTGTCACACGATTTTGTGGATCTTACACTGGTGGAATATCTCCTATGGACTTTTCTTTCACCCTCCACCGTAGCCGTCAGTTTCTCCACTCTGCGTATGTCAGCTACAGTAGTGAGTAGTTGTGGGATTGTTGGGGGTGAGGTGGACAACCACGATCTAGGAATGACCCTTTTGGCATCCATTAAAATAAAAGACATCAGTTGGCGCAGGGCCTTAGAAATACCAGGAAAATAGAAGACCTAACAAACAGTGCATGGGCATCAGAGGGACGGGAATACCAACCAGTGTTTATGGGTAATGCTTCTGTTTTTGCAGCATTCATTGTAAAACCTGAGAGGCAACTAAAATTTATAACACGTTATGTAGGTGTGGTAAGGAAGAGTGTGGGTGAGTGAGAGTGAGGAGAACGTCATCTGCGAATAAGGATAGTTTGTATTCCGTGTGTCGGAGATGCACACCTCTAATATCCGGACATTCCCGTAATACCGCAGCCAGGGGTTCCAGACTAAGAATAAAGAGCAGCGGCAATAAAGGACAGCCCTGTCTTGTACCATTGCTAAGGGAAAAATGACTTGATAAATGTGAGGAAAGTTGCACTTGCGATGTGGGCTTCGAGTACAAGGCTCGAAGAGCTTGGACAAAGGGGCCTGAGAATCCATAACGAGTCAGTATTGTGAACATATACGGCGACCTAAGTCGGACGAATGCTTTTTGGGCGTCTAAACTAAGAATCAAAACTGGATTTTTGGTTTTAGTAAGCAGATTTATAAGATCAATAGTGCGAGGCGTGTTGTCTCCTGCATGTCTCATGGGGACGAATAACACCTGGTCTCTGGTATGAATTAGAGCTAGAAGCAGTAAGGATAGTCTGTTCGCTAAAATCTTGGTGAAAATTATGTAGTCTGAGTTTAATAGGGCGACAGGACGATAATTATTGGAAAGGGATGAATCTTTACCCGGTTTAGGGATAACGGTTACAAAAACGTGTAAAAATGAAGGGTGCGGCTGTTTACCCTGGATTAGTGAGGTGAACAGGGCTAACAAATGTGGAGTTAGCGTCAGTAAAAATGTCTTGTAATAGGAATAGGGAAAACCGTCTGGACCTGGGGCTTTATGTGAGGGGAGGTGCTTAATTACTTCTGTAAGTTCTTCAACGGAAGTAGGTTGAATTAATGAGGAGCGTTGGTCTAGTGACAATCTGGGGAGGTGTACGGATGACAAGAAAGCATCTAGGCCGTCTTGTGAGAACTGTGCCTGTGGGTCTGTGTTCAGGCAGTTATAAAGTTTACTATAATACTCTCCGAAAACTCCGGACATGGTCTGAGGACAGTGTGCAGGTGAACCATCTGATTGAACTATATGATCAGGGATGTTTAGGAAAGGGCGAGGTTTAAGCTTGTGGACAAGCATCCTATGAGGTTTGTCTGCATACTCATAAAACTTTTGCTTAGACCATAACATTGACTTCGAAATTTTGTTCGTATCCACAGACTTAATGTGATTATGAATAGCAATCACCATACGCAAGTGACCCACCGTAGGAGAGCGAAGTAACTGTGCCTCTGCCATCCGCAGTTGGGCCACAAGCTCCAACCTCAGCTAAATAGAGTCGCGTTTCAAGCCTGAGCCGGCTGAGATGCACTCACCCCTAAAAAAGGCCTTTTGGGCTTCCCATATAGTAGATGTATCAGGGACCGAGCCTTCATTAACCACTTGCCCACCAGGTAAATTCTGGCACTTCTCTCCTTCATGTGAAAATCACAATTTTTTTGCTAGAAAATTTATCAGAACCCCCAAATATTATATATTTTTTTTTAGCAGACATCCTAGGGAATAAAATGGCAGTCATTGCAATACTTTTTGTCACACCGTATTTGCGCAGCGGTCTTACAAGCGCACTTTTTTTGGATAAAAATCACTTTTTTGAATTAAAAAATAAGACAACAATACATTTTGCCCAATTTTTTTATATATTGTGAAAGATAATGTTACGCCGAGTAAAATGATACCCAACATGTCACGCTTAAAAATTGCGCCCGCTCGTGGCATGGCGTCAAACTTTTACCCTTAAAAATCTCGATAGGCGACGTTTAAAAAATTCTACAGGTTGCATTTTTTGAGTTGCAGAGTAGGTCTAGGGCTAGAATTATTGCTCTCACTCTAACGATCGCGTCGATACCTCACTTGTGTGGTTTGAATACCGTTTTCATATGCGGGCGCTACTCGCGTATGCGTTTGCTTCTGCGCGCGAGCTCGTCGGGACGGGGCGCTTTAAAAAAAATTTTTGGGGTTTTCTTATTTCTTTTTATTTAGTTTTATAATTTTTTACACTGAAAAAAAATAAATAAAAAAAATTGATCACTTTTATTCCTATTACAAGGAATGTAAACATCCCTTGTAATAGAAAAAAGCATGACAGGTCCTCTTAAATATGAGATCTGGGGTCAAAAAGACCTCAGATCTCATAATTAGACTTAAATGCAAAAAAATAAATAAAAAAAAAAAAATGTCATTTTTTCAAATGACAAAAAAAAAAATGTTTCTTTAAGAGGCTGGGCGGGACTGACGTTTTGACGTCACTTCCGCCCAGCAGAGCTATGAGGACGGGTGAAGGAGATTTCTCCTTCAGTCCCGTCCCCGCTCAGCTGCCGGACACATCGGATCCCCTCCGCCGCTACCGACGGCTCCGGTAAGCGGCGGAGAGCGCGGGAGAGCGGCGGGAGGGGGGGGCCCTCTCCCGATAACGGCGATCTCGCGGCAAATCCGCCGCGGAGACCGCCGTTATCGTGTACACCACCGCCCCCTGAAAAGATGAATGTCTCGGTTGTGGCAGCAGCTGCTGCCGTTATCGAGATATTCAACTTTAAAAAGGAGGACGTCTTTTTGACATGGGGCGGTGGTCAAGAGGTTAAAATTGAAAAACTCCTCCAAATTCTTGAGAAGTCTGTACTTGGTGTCGGCATTTAAAAAAAGAGACTTGTTAAGCCTCAAATGACAAGTCGTAGGGGATGCAGCTTGAAGCTCCAAACTCAGGTTTATGGGGGCATGATCAGACCACGTTATAGGATCTATTTCTGAAGAAACTATGTTAGGTAGTAAAGGTGCGCATACCAGAAAGTGATCTAGGCGAGAGTATAGTTTGTGGAGGGGAGAAAAAAGTATATTGACGTTGAGTGGGGTGCTTCACTCTCCACACATCAAAAAGATTGTGGGAGCGTATTAGTTTGCGGAAGGATGTGGACAATTTAAGAACTTGAAGAGATGGAGTCTGGTGAAACAAAACACGTCTATCTCTACTAGGAGACATGCACATATTGAAATTCCCCCCTATGATCGTGAAGGGCTGAGATAAGGAACGCAGCTGATCAAGAACTCCAGTGAGAAAACCAATCTGTGCTGCGTTGGGTGCATAAATATTAGCTAAAGTGAAGTAGGTATTCAGGTGGACACAGCTCAGAGGACATACCGTCCCCGGGGGTCCAGAGTCGAGGCTAAAATCCTTATGGGGCACAAACACTTAATCAGTATGGCCACTCCAGCCTTCCCAGATGGATCTGAGGCCATATAAACTATGGGAAACAATCTAGATGCAAATTTAAAAGAGCCCCCTGGGTGGAAATGCGTCTCCTGAACCATCACCACATCAGCTCCAGAGGATTTGAATTCCTTCAAGGCCAGCCAGCGTTTACGTAAGGAATTCAAGCCCTTAACATTACAAGAAAATATCTTTAAAGCCATATTACAACCATGGAGAGATAGGCAAACAACATTTTAACATAACTCATGGGTAGGAGATAGTCCAACCCAAGGAAATCTGGTATAAACATATACACATCAGTAATTCTGAGCCAATAAGACAATGCGTGACAAGTTCACAACCTGCAGCAGAATATAAGAACAACACCAGGTCAAAAAAGGACCTGATAAAAAATTTAAAGGATCAGCAGAAACAAAATGCAAAGGTAATAAGTAACAAACAAAAAAAAATAATAAAACACATGTTTTGAAAGCCTGAAGGAAAAATTACCTTCAGGAGACCAAGGCGGAACACCTTGGACATGTAGAGGAACATGACGGACAGCATGAACGGCGGACTATGGCCCGCTCCTGTAGGAAATGGTTATCCTCGGACAGTTAACAAATAACAAACTGCAACTACAATAAGGGATAGAAAAAAAAATAGTACAGGTTTTAGGGGAGAACACTCCCCGCAGATACCTGAAGAAAAATGCAGAGGTCCCAGGCATTTGAGAATCAAAAAACTAGGTGTAAATCAAGGAAGCCTCAGGGTTTCAGGTAGAGAATGCCTTCTGTTGCCTTCGACGAACGGAGGTCCAGATTGCTGCAGGGGCCTGAAGGGGCTTAGTAGCCAAAGCAGGAGGAGGGAGCTGAAGGTCTTCTTCTGGAACAGGTGGCAAACCCAGATTGAGAGTAAAGACCTTGCATTCATGAATATCCCTGATGGAGTATTGTGTGCCATCTTTGGAAGCTGAAAGGCGAAACTAAAAACCCCATCTGCAGGGGATTTGATGATGTTGGAGGTGTGCTGTGATTGGGCGAAGGTTGCGCCTTTTGGCCAGGGTAATGGGAGAGAGATCACTGAAGATCTGGATTTTGGAGCCCTTGAAGTCAATATGATTCTTGTTGCATGTAGCTGTAGTTAGGGCTTCCTTCTTTCATAATAGTGGAAATGGACTACTATGTCCCTCGGTTGGATACAGGGGGGGCAAGTAGATTGACCCGTAGCTCTTTGTCATTAACCGTTTCAGGGACTCCACGGATCCTCGCGTTTGAACAACGCTCTCTATTCTCCAAATCTAATTGCTGGAGTTGTATTTGGGAAACTGTGTGTTTAAGATAGGCATTTTCCTCCTCCAGTGCATGCATATATTGTACAGTCTCATCAAATTTAGTCTCCAAAGTAGCCGTGCACTCTCCAAGCTAGTCAATCTCCCCCTGAGCTCTTGAGCAAGCTTTCTAACTTCTTTAGTTATGTTGCGTGTCAAATCCTGTAAAAGTGTTTTTAGTTTCAGGTCTAGGACTGATAGCATGACTACCTCAGCAGGGCTTGCCAGTTGGGATGCATTACTTGTGTGAAAAATGCCTGGTGCAGAGGCTAGGAGGTCTGCGGCATCCGTCGGTTCTGTGGGCGCATTCAAGGCTGGGATTGTGACCTGTATAAGAATCGCTCCATGGTTTTTGCAGGTCTCAATGAGGTTGGCGGGATAAAAACCTTGATAGATGTTCTTCTGAAATTCTACTTTGCCCATGTAGTGCTCAGAGGTGTCCAGAGGCAGCTAGTATTGATTGTGTGGCTATTAAAACTTTTGAAGCGAGGCAGGATCCCTCAGGGAAGGAGCAGGGATCGTGTGAATCTAAGATATGTCCATCATTGTCGCTGGCCGTGCAAGTGACCTCCTATTTTGAGCAGTAGGAGTGCATCTGGATATCTAGAGTTTTGGTGGGGAGTGTGGCCCTTTAAAGTCCTGCTAAGAGAACAGCAGGGAGGGAGCTGCAGGGCTGACAAAACAAAAATGCCACAAGGTTGGTAACTGTGGTAGGTTTCCTCCCTGGGCTTGGGTATTATACCCAGGCTGTGGGGATGGCTGTTGTGGGGAGTTGCACCTGGAGGATATTGCTGATGTAAGCATAAAGTTACCCAAAAATCAAAAGGTCACTATTACATCTAATGCTGCATACACACGATCGGATTTTCCTTCGTAAAAACTTTGGATGGTTTTTCCGATGGAATTCCGCTCAAGCTTGGCTTGCATACACACGGTCACACAAAAGTTCTCTGAACTTTCGACCGTCAAGAACGCGGTGACCTACAACACTACGACGAGCCGACAAAATTAAGTTCAATGAGCATGCATCAAATTGTTTTCGAGCATGCGTCGGAATTTTGCGCATCGGAATTGCTACAGGCGATCAGATTTTCCGATTTTTTCCATCGGAAAATTTGAGAACCAGCTCTCAATCTTTTTTTGGCGGAAATTCCGACAGCAAAAGTCCGATGGAGCCTACACACGGTTGGAATTTCAGACCAAAAGCTCACATCGGACTTTTGCTGTTGGAATTTCTGATTGTGTGTATGAGGCATAAGGTTTATTGGCAATGCATTTGAAGTGGAAATAGTGCAACTGCCATCAGCCTGGGGGATCAGTGGGTCAATTATCACCTGTACAAGCTGTGCACTCACAATACATTCTGTACAAAATAAACAATAATTGTATTTTCTTTACACATTCTTTTCATCCTGTTATCTTCTTTTTAGTAGATGAATAAGACTTATGGAAAAATAAAATACTATACTCTATTGTTTTACTGTGTGAGTGCTTCACTTCAGGGTCATGGGTCAGGGTAGGCTTTTGTTACTGCTTAACTTCTTCACAATGTAGTGGCTACTTCAAATAAGAGCATATGTGAATGCTACTACAGTATTGATACAATATTTTGAAGACCTCATTCTTTCTATTATTTCAATTAGTACAATGTTCAGTTTACCTGTAAATGGACCTTTTAATTCTCTAAAGCCTTTTTTTATACATACATTTAAATGTATTTGTCATGATAAAAAATATTCTTATGAATGTATTGACCAGATTCTCTTGTAACCTAAGTAAAGTTGTACACACTAGCCCTTTCACACTGGAAAAGCCTATAGCGGAGCGTTAAAATAGCGGTAAAACCTCGCTATTTTACCACGATTTTACTGCGTTTTTACCGCGATTTTACTGCGATTTACCGTGTTTTTACAGTGTTTTCAATTCATTTCAATGGAGGGGGGAGTTTTTGGAGCGTTTTATGAGCGTTTTAATATCACTATTTTTCCAGCGAAAGCGTGGCAAAACGCCGCAAAAACGCACCAGTGTGAAATGGCTCTAATGATAGGGACCTCCTTTGAGGATCCCACATTGACACCAAGATTGTTTAAGTTGTGCACTGGGACCAGGTAAGCTCATTATTAAAGGTCACATAGTAGCTCACAGCTCCCTGAGATATATGGGAAGCTTTTTATATTAGAATGCAGCATGAAGACTTACCCAATTAGATAAGCTGTAGCTGAATTAATTGTTAAGGTAGGACCTAAAATTACATTGTTTTTGGTATTTTTTGTTTCACTAAAGCTGGGTACACACGTATCAAAATTAATGTGGTTCAGCAGAAAGCAGATAGATTTTGTTCTGTATGTAGCCCTGTCTGTTCAAACAAAGCCAATTAACTTCTGTCAATAGGCCCTGCTGGAAAACTACCATTGGCTGATCAGTGTATTCTGACAGGAGAAGATTCCCTGCTGTCATAATACAATAGCGCAACGGGGGTCATCCCTGCATCCACATCGCTTGTGTGGATGAAGGAATATGAGTTTCTTTTTTTGTTCAACCCGCTGGAACAAAAAAGAAAACTCAGTGTGTACCCAGCTTTTGAGATTGAATCTAAGGAAAATGTGTCCTGTGTGTGACTAGCGAGTTGTAAAGTCTTGAAGTTTTTCACCTTAATGCATTCTATGCATTAAGGTAAAAAACCTTTTGTGGTGCATCAGCCCCCCAAGAGCAACCCCTTTTTTATACCTGAACCCGATATTTCCAGCGATGAGAACAAGCCCAGAAGCTCCAGCTGGTATCTCAGGTCCTCATTAAATAGTTTGATAGCAGCAGGAGCCATAGGCCCCCGCTGTTGTCAATCAAATCCAGCGAAGTGGCAGTCAGGGGCGGGGCCGAGTCCAGATGTCTGTGAGCCCCGCCGAGGGACCCGAGAAGAGGAGGATCGGAGCGACTCTGTGCAAAACCCCTGCACAATTTACAATCACTTTAAACCAATGCACATGCATTTATTGTTTGCAGAGCAGTTAAAAACGTGATAGCTGCAACATTTGTTTAAACAGTGCAACACATTTATGAGTCCTATAGCCTGATGAGCAAACCTTAGCCCTGTCTCAGAATCTAGCATGAAATATTATTTTTCTTATAGGATTAAATTACGTAACATGCTTAAAGTGAACTTAACATATATAATAAAGACATATAATTATTATACTCTTTACGGATGACTCAGTGTCCCCTGATGTAAATCCATCATCAATCATGCTGCTTGCCACACCGCCGATCTGAAAAAGAAACAACAATGCTTCCCCACCCTGAAACTGCTGAATGGCTGGCTTGGCTGGCTATGTAGGTAAGGGTAGGGCCACCTGACAAAGTCACCTGGTGGCACCGCCCCTTTGTGATATCACTGACCTAGCATGCACCGGTTGGTGACATCACAAGGGGGCAGTGCCACCAGGTGACATTGCCATTATTAGATTTTTTTTTTTTTTATTCAGCTTTATGCAGGGAAGCCCATTGACAGCTGATGACACATTGATTGTTAGGGACTTCCCGTACCCACTCCTTAACAACCATATTTTACTATGCCCTGATTGGCTAATCAGGGCACAGAATGCACTGTGCACCTGTGAACACCCTGCAAATTTAGATGTTCCCTGCTCGGGCCGAACCGTTCACCCAAGACTAATAAGTTGAGGATATTGTAATTTTTAAAAGGGGTTCCCTGGGACTGGAAAAATATTTCAATAGTTACTGTGTTGAAAAGGTTGAGAAATGCTGCTTGAAAGTGTAACTATAGGGAACACCCTTCTTCCACAAATAAAAAAAGACAACATTGTAGAAGAAGGGTATTTCTATATGTGTGGGATTTGTGATACTATTTTCTTTCAACATTTGGAATTTACAAAGATATTTTGTATTTACCTAACTTAGTTGTTTTTGAGACACCACGTGTATCTTGTGAAAGCAGTTTCCCTTTGATTAGTATTCTAGTCACTTTTTCTTCTTTTGTATCAATACATATGCTGCAGTGACCACACTGACTTAATAAATTGGCATATTTCTACCGTTTAAACCATTTTACCTCTTCATTAGCAATAAAAACTGACAGGGGTTTTAATTCTTCTCCACCGTATCCATTCCACTGAATATCACATAAGATAAATATTGGGATGGTTTCATGAGATAAATGCTGCATGCCTTATTTTAGATGTGCTATTTTTGTGCTATTTTTGTGAATGCCAAAAAAACTTTTTTAAATTGCTATGAGCTATTTTACCGCAAATTTTAAAGAGGAAAATACTACTTTGTCAATGAAGCCCAATATTAGAATACTAGCTGTCTTTCTACAGGTTGCACAACAACACATTCAAAGGACATCAGGCTCCATTTGTATTATATTTCCTCCATTGGTAAGGCCACATCGGCTCCAACAATGATGAAATGTAATTTTTTTTTCTAAATAAAAGTTAGGTTCTAGACCCCAGTGGGTAAGATGCATGGTGAGTAGAGTGTATAATCTCTACATTAATATTTAATTTACATTCCCACACTGAGCTTATTAGGACATTGTTTTTTTTTCTTTGTTTAGTTTTTTGTTTATTGAGGTTTAATGAATACAAAATCAAACACCTCGGCCCGGATTCACATACATTGACGCATATTTATGCCGGCGTAGCGTATCCAATATACGATACGCTGACGTTGTGCAGAGAGGCAAGCACCGAATTCATAAAGCACTTGCCTGCCACACTGCGCTGGGTTCCCTCGGCGTAAGCCGTCGTAGGTGGAAGTGGGCGTGAGCCATGCTAATGAGGCGTGACCCCATGCAAATTATGGGCCGAGTGCCATCCAAGTACTTAAAATGAACGGCGCATGCGCCGTCCCGTGGACGTATCCCAATTCTCATGCTCACAATCACGTCGGAACTACTCCCTAAGATACGACGGATCACTGCCTACAATGTGAACGTAACCTACGCCCAGCCCTATTCACGTACTTTAGTTGTTGCGCAAAAAATAAAAATCGCAGAGGTGATCAAATACCACCAAGAGAAAGCTCTATTTGTGGGAACAAAATGATAAAAATTTCATTTGGGTACAGTGTAGCATGACTGCGCAATTGTCATTCAAATTGCGACAGTGCTGAAAGCTGAAAATTTGCTTGGGCAGGAAGGTGCGTAAGTGCCTGGTATGGAAGTGGTTAAAGCGGTCCCAGGGCCAGTTCGGCCCTGCTTCTGGTTCTCCCTGGTGATTCCAGGGGGCAAACGACCCCCCTTGCCCTATGGAGCGGACGACCATGGTAAGGATAATGGAGAAAGAGAATAATTGTTTAACCAACATTGTGCAAATATAGACTTTTAGGTAGATTCAGGTAGAGTTAGGCCGGCGTATGCTTAAACAGAGATATGCTTAAACATATCTAAGATACAACAGCTTGCGCCGTCCTATCTTAGATTGCAATATTTTGGATGGCCGCTAGGTGGCGCTTCCATTGCGGTCGGCGTATAATATGTAAATGAGGGGATACGCCGATTCACGAACGTACGCCCGGCCGACGCAGTATTTTTACGCCGTTTACGCAAGAGATAGGCCGCGTAAAGTTAGAGCTAGGCCCTAGTGGAATAGTAATGTCAAGTATGGTCGCCGATCCCGCTGCGAAATTCAAAATTTTTACGTCGTTTGCGTAAGTCGTCCGCGAATCGGGATTTACGTCGTTTACGTCCACGTCGAAATCAATAGGCCCATGCGGCGTACTTAGCCGCAATGCACACTGGGAAATGTAGGCGCCCGGCGCATGCGCAGTTTAAAAAAAACGTAAAAAACGTGAGGTCAAGCCTCATTAACATTAAACACGCCCCCCCCAACACATTTGAATTAGGCGCCCTTACGCCCGCCCGCTTTAGGCTACGCCGCAGTATATTAGCAGGCAAGTATATTGAGAATCATTACTAGCCTAGCTAATTTACGGCGGCGTAGCCTAAACACGCTAAGCTACGCCGCCGTAACTTTAATCCAATGTACCTGAATCCACCTATTAGTACTCAAGAAACATCCTCAGGAGTGGAAGCATAAGTAAAATCTAGTGATAAACACACAGGGATATATAACGGCTTGAAAAAACAAGATCTGGGACTCAGTAGTTAGAAACTACTAAGGACTGAGGTGCAGAGTAGATGGGCTGACTCTGAGTTTTAGAGCCACACCACAGTTTCTGCTAGTGAGAAACTGTGTTCCAGGCTGGTTGAGAATGGTTGCAGGATCTCCCCATTACCACTGACCTTGTCTTCAGGTCTCTGACACAAAGACAGAAGCTGCATTGCAATTTTCCTTAGAGGCTCCTGCAACTGAACTTTGCTGCAACATACATTGGGAGGTATCTTTATTAAAGCGGTAGTTCACCCTCACTGGCTTGATTTTACCATCGAGACAGGCATTGTAGCACGAGCTACAGTATGCCTGTCCCGATTTTTTTAACCCCGGACTCACCTTGTAATCGGACATCGTAGATTTTGGCTCCCGCGGGGAATGGGCGTGCCTATGGAGAGGGAGGATGATTGACGGCCGGCCCTGGCACGTCACTCTCCCCATAGACAGCCGGAGTAGGTCTCGGCTCTTCACGGCGCCTGCGCACAGGCTATGCGCAGGCGTCGTGAAGAGCCAAGCCTATTTCGGCTATTTCCGGAGAAGCGTAACGCGCCAGAGCCGGCCGTCAATCATCCTCCGTCTCCATAGGCACGCCCATTCCCCGGTATCTTCGATCTACGCGTACAAGGTGAGTACGGGGGTAAAAAATTTGGGACAGGCATACTGTAGCTCGCGCTACAATGCCTGTCTCGATGGTAAAAGAATTTTTTTTTCGTTGATAGGGTGAACCCCCGCTTTAACCACTTACAGACCGAAAGATTTTCCCCCTTAATGACCAGGCCATTTTTTGCAATACGGAACTGCGCTACTTTAACTGAGAATTGCGCGGTCGTGCACCGCTGTACCCAAACAAAATTGACATCCTATTTTCCCCACAAATAGAGATTTATTTTGGTGGTATTTGATCACCTCTGTGTTTTTTTTTTTGTGTGCAATAAACAAAAATAGAGCAAAAATTTGGAAAAAAAAACAACATTTTTAACTTTTTGCTATAATAAATATCCCCAGCAAAAAAAAAAATACTTCATCAGTTTAGGCCAATATGTATTCTTCTACATGTTTTTGGTAAAAAAAAGTCTCAATATGCGTATATTGATTGGTTCATGCAAGAGTTATAGCGTCTACAAAATAGGGGATATATTTATGGAATTTTCTTTACTAATAATGGCGGCGTTCTGTGATTTTTATCAGGACTGCGACATTACGGTGGACAGATTGGACACTTTTGACACTTTTTTGGGACCATTGACACTTATACAGCGATCAGAGCTAAAACTAGCCACTGATTACTGTATAAATGTCACTGGCAGGGAAGGGGTTAACACTAGGGGGCAATCAAGGGGTTAAGTGTGTTTCCTAGGAGGTGTTTCTAACTGTATGGGGGCTGGGCTGACTGAAGAAGGAGAGAGAATGCTGTTCCTAATCGCTAGCAACAGCAGCTCTCTCTCTCACTCCCCTGTCAGAATGGGGATCTGTGGGAATGTGCCAACCCATATAACGAAGGCGGCTGGTCGGCAAGTGGTTAATAACTATATATATAACTATATATATAACTCTATATATTTTTTATATTTTTCACATTTTTCCAGGACTCTTGTTGGACCTTTGCTACATTACCAGTTTGTACATTGGATGTTTGTACTATTATAAACCTTTTGTTATATACAAATTCCTAAAATTTCCATATGAGTGTGCATCTACATATATACTTATGGTTAATGTTATATGCTGGTTGCAGTAATTCATCTTCTCCCAATTATTTTTTATTAAGTTACTGGTTAAATTGCCAGTTTGCACACAGACGCCCTGTCCTGGGTGGAAGCATTGCCATCTTTATTACCAAACCCTTCCCTCCACTTAGCAACGGTTCTGGCTCTCTGTTTTACCTACTGGTTTAGTGCACTATCCTGTTTGTGGAAGGCCATTTTTTATAACCTCTCTGCAACAAAAAAAGAGGGCTACAAAAGCAGTCAAAATTGTAATCCTAACATGTACCACTTAATTTACACTACATAAAGACCCTTTATCTGGTTTGGCAGTATGTATACATACTGTATTTTAGATTGCCTACTATACAAGATTAAAGGTAGCTAATGATTTTATCCTAGGTATAATGTGGATCATCCTATAGCTATATTACATGATAACCACAGCTGTATGGTGTGAAATTTAGGCAAATCCCTGTGAAAATGGTGCCTTATTAGGAAAATAGGAAAATAGTGGGTATAAAGACCTGGGACTGTGAATAGTGGGGTGTCTGGCAGGTGGTAATAGTTCCAATATCTCCTTAGTGATCACATGCTATTCACTGGGAGTTAATAAAACCAATTGCAGTTTCCTAATTAATATGCTAGCATGCACAGTGCATCACCTACCTGGATTCTCAACTAATTACCTTAACTCTTTATATTAGTGGTTAATTAATGTAATATGCTTCTCAGCTTAAGGGAATTCTTCATGGAGAACCTCATTGAAGCAATCCAAAAATCCTCTGAACCTTGAAACATTAAAAAGACATATCTGCATGCCACCTTACTAAGCTTTCATAGACACAAAAGTATGTTGGATATTTAAACTAACCCAGACATAGAAAATATATATATTATTTTTTAACCACTGTTAACACATTGCACAAATTGCAGTAGCTGACAGGTTATGCTGCCAAATCATTCTGCCCTAGTGAGAAGTAATATTAAAGTGTAAATGCAGAAATGAATGACACTCATTCCCCAAAGCTTGCTAAAGATAAAGGGCTAGATTCAGGTACCCCTGCGTAATCTTGTGCGGGCGTAACGTATCTCCGATACGTTACGCCACCATAAATTAGGGCGCAAGTTCCGTATTCTGAAAGAACTTGCGCCCTAAGTTACGTAACGTATGTGCTCCGAGATAGTAAAAATAAGGAGTCGCGCTATTTAAATGTGATACGAACAAAAACACCAATGATTGTGAAATACAAAATATAAGTGACTGTTAGGATAGCATGAATATCTCCACAGTAGTAAATTAATACCACACAAATGGAATATGAGCAAGCCGAGAGGTTTGAAGGAGTCCAAAGGTGTAGTGATGAAAAAAATCTCAGATGTCAGTGATTGCAACCACGCTGTGATCAGGACAAACAGGAGACCTCCACCACAGATATTACTGACTCTTACCGCAACTCAGTAAAATAACAGCAAAAAGATAACAGATCCGCAGCAGCAGCCCAAATGATCAATCCTCCAATAACGGTGTCTTTAACATAGGACCTTCCCATTCAATGGCAACCAGCATTCAGCTCCAAAGACATATAAAGAAACACCAGGGAACATACATAGCGTAATACTGCGCAGATTTTATTTGAAAGGAAAGTAGCCAATTGCTTACTTACATTTCAGACTTTAAAAACGGGCTTCAAGCGAACATAAAAACAATATATAAAACACAGCCGGCCGGCCTGTGTATGGGCGTGCGTCCGGAGTATCCGGATCCTCACACGTGTAAACGCGGTGACGTCAAGGCGTCTCCTCCTTGTATGTGCTTCGACGTAAGCCCACCTGATTCAAATTTGGATGATGTGGGCGTGTTTTATCCAAATTTAGTGTGACCCCACGTATTTGATGTTTTTTACGAACGGCACATGCGCCGTTCGTAAAAGAATCCCAGTGCGCATGCTCGAAATTCTGCCGCAAATCGTCAATGCTTTAGACGTGAACGTAACTTACGTACAGCCCTATTCGCGAACGACTTACGCAAACGACATAAAAATGCCTCATATCAGCAGGAGCAACCTTACGCCGGAAAAAGCCTAACATAAACGACGTTATGCACGTACGTTTCTGAATCGGCGTATCCAGCTTATTTGCATATTCTACGCTGAAATCGACGGAAGCGCCACCTAGTGGCCAGCGTAAATATGCAACTAAGATACGACGGCGTAAGAGACTTACGCCAGTCGGATCTTAGGCAAATTTCGGCGTATCTTGCTTTCTGAATACAGAAAGAAGATACGCCGGCGCAGATTTGAATTTACGCGGCATATCAATAGATACGCCGGCGTAAATTCTCTCTGAATCTAGCCCAAAGTGTATCCTACTAGTTCTTTGTGAGTTCAAAGTAAAAATATATGTTTATGTTGAAAACTATATGGACATACAGTCACAAATACGTAATTTCTCTCTATGTAATGTTAATGTAAGCATTGTTTGCTACATCAGTCCCGAAATTCTGGGGCTTTAGGAAAATGTATTTTAAAACAGCAGTAAAGTAGCAAACTATAATTGCTAAAAAAATAAATCTCAAAACTGCTGCCTTGCCAGCACAGTTTGTTCATACATCTTCACTGATAGAATAGATTACTGTGTTCCAACACCTACAACTACCTTTCAGTGCATGTAGAAAATATTTAAGGCCAAAGCTGAGAAGGGTTCTATGTGAATTGCAGTTAGAAAAAACTGATCTATGTTTTTGGTCATTAGTTCCATGTGTATTGATTCAAAGTAGGAAGTCCGGCCAAAGCAAGGATTAGATTCGATTCATCAGTTCCTGACATGCCTGAGGTGAGCAATCTATATTTCTCACCTTGACCCCAAGGTGCACAACCTGATGCCATAACAAAAGCAACTAAACAACATTACCAAAGCCTTGCGTAACCACAAAATCCACTACCAGTAGTTTAACCTGGCCAGGCTCTTGGTCACCTTCCAAGTCACCAAACAAATTATCTCTTTCCACCAGGAAGGCCTACAGCATCTACACGCATGTGGCATCATTCTTGTTCCTACGCCGCATGCCTCTGCGCCACCAGAAAGGAATATCCCACCTCCCGGTCACTCATTGCCGCAACGCACCAACTTTAGATCTCAACTGCGTTAACTTCAAACCACGGATATCACAAGCAACATTGCCCACTCTGATGGCCACTAGCCTTTGGCTATTAAAGACTCTTTGACCTCACAGTTCTTCCTGCGCACACATTGTGCCTGTTTTCCAGAACGTTGTTCATACCCTTAGATTGCCTCAATGCAACTCTCTCAGCTATATATGTAGGCTTTAACGACGGGGAAAAAAGTGCATGCTCAGAAGCAGGTTATGAGAAGGGAAATTTGCATAATCAGCCCAAAGGGTGTCGCCAATCGAATGGAATTTCCCCTTTATAGTGCCGTCTTACGTGTTGTACGTCACCGCTCTTTGCTCGAGCATTTTTTTTTCACGATCGAGTGTATGCAAGGCAGACTTGACAAGAATCACGTCGAGAAAAACATTGTTTTTTTCCATGACATGAAAAATGGTCATGTGTACGTGGCTTTAGATGGTATGTCACATCAACCCTAATTCTTAAAATTGACCCATCTGCTTCACCCACCTGTTGGAGACACTGCAGGGAAATTGGAACTGTGCTCCACATCCTCTGGGGATGCCCCAGGTTCAGCAACTTTTGACTTAAGGTCTCCCAGTTGATAAGCACAGTCACTAACTTACCTTGCAATCTCACAGCCGAACTAACTTTAATCAACATTGGTATTGCAGAGCAGCCTCGCCATTCTCAAAAATTGATTACCTACAACCTACTGGCAGCTAGACTGGCTATAACATGTAATTGGCTCTCACAAGACATATCTAACATAGATGCAGTAATATCTACTGTGGACACCCATATTACATTCAATGAATGTTCGCCTCCATTGTTGGTAAACTCCAACAAGTGGACGTAGCTTGGTCTGCCTGGTTTAACTGGTATGATACTGCTTACAAATCTGCCTTCTAACTGCTTGTATTGAACATGCAAAGGCACTCACAACAGTCCTGAGCTTCATCACCAGTCTTGTCTCAAAATATCACCCAAACTATCTTCTTAGCTCCTCTCAAGACCTACTTTATATCTCCCTTGTCCACTCTTTCCATACTCACTTACAGGACTTCTATAGAGCCTCTCCCATCCTCTGGAACTCCCTGCCAAAATCTTTACAGCTATCTCCTAATCTGTACAGCTTTAGGTGATCCTTGAAAATGAATTTCTTCAGGGAAGATAATTATAACAATTTCCACTGGGGAGAGAACATATATGTTCAGTTGTCACTGTGTCAAGAGTAAAGCAGGGATCACTAGTTCTAGTGACAACTGTCAGAAGTGGAATTTCACATAATTTGGGGTAATATTCCTATTTTTGCTGTTGTGTCTTTGGGAATGAGAAATTTAATAAAAAGATCACTAAAGGGGACTCATACAGAACAAAATATTTCAGAGAGGTTCTAACCCTTCCCATTCTGTGCAAAATGTTAACTTTATGTGTTTTCTGTTTTTGCTTCTTTTTTCTGAATTGCTCTATGTCTAGCATCAGTGTTATCCAGTGACTTCAAAATGATCTTGAAAAGCTTGCAGTTTAACCTTTTATTTATTATATGAAAAATGACTGGCCAAGTCAAACCATCTTTGATACATAATAAATCTTCTAAAATGTAAATGTCATTGCCACGTAAAACATTAGGAATAGTTATAGTCTAGCATTAAAATGGTTATGGTCCAGTAGTTTATAGTATTATATGGTGACAATTAGTTACAGTTATTAGTTTAGCTGGTTTACATCTTCACCTTTTAAAGTTTTAAAGTATTTTATGGTTGTAATTATTCTTTCCTCTAGCCAGAGTTGTGATGTATAAGAGGTAATCTATTGTAGTGAGACCTTAAAATCTTAGAACATGAAAGGAATAACCTTCAACACAATTGGCATAGATATCACATTTAGGCATTTTATTAACTATATTATTTGCTGTGATCCTTGCCCAAAGCCATGTTTTTAAAAGTTTAAAGCACACTTTCAAAATACTTTTGTCTGCATTAGTGAACATTGTTAGAAAACAGTATATATTAAATTGCTTCTAAATTATATATATATATATATATATATATATATATATATATATATATATATATATATATATATATATATATATATATATATATATATATATATACATATATATATTGGTTTAGTTATTTAATGTATAGACTAATTTCATTTGTTTATTTATCTTATCCTACCAGATATAAAATATATGCTAATCTAGTGGATATGTATCGACTTATTTTTACCATTACTAAGGGAATTGCCATCCTGGGCTCCATTTCCTACATTCTATTTCCCAAGCACAAGTTCCCATTTTACCCAGCCTATGAACGAGTGTGGGTACCCTGCCTATCTTTGGTGACCCCTACTTGCCAAGGAAATTAGGCAAGTATGCCCTGTGAGGCCCTGTACACACACGATAGAACATGTCCGATAAAAACGGTCCGGGGACCGTTTTCATCAGACATGTCCGCTGGGAGATTTTGTTTTGATGGCTGTACACACCATCAAACCGAAATCCCCACGAACAGACAGCGCGGTGACGTGGCGGTGACGTAGATGCCGCCACGTCACCAAACCAGGAAGTAAAATACTTCCATGCATGCGTCGAATCCATTCGACGCATGCAGGAGATTTCTGTCCGCTGGTTAGGTGCACTAACCAGCAGACATGTCGGACGGACGGGTTTCCAGCAAACAAATTTTAAAGCTGGAAACATGTCTGCTAGGCTGCACACACGGTCGGATCTGTCCGCTGAAACTGGTCTGCGGACCAGTTTCAGCAGACATGTTCGGTCGTGTGTACAAGGCCTTAATGTTACAGAGCACCACATTACAGGTATTCCATTCTTATACACTTAAACGTTATTAATTACTTATTGTGAAACATATAAATTAGGTGTCTGCATTGTGGTGACACAATGCAAACACCTATAGGTCCATGCCACACTATCAATATTATTACCTATAAACAAAAACTCTGAGATTAGTATAATAAAAATAAAAATACAATGGGCAGCAGCACTTTGTATATCCCAGAATACAGCAACTGATATAGACTAGATAAAAACAGTTGTACTGTCGCTTTAAAGGTAAACTAAAAAAAGATTGGAATGATTGAACCACCATAAAACAATAATCAAATTCCAAAGAATGTGAAAGTTCAATAAATTCAAGAAAATGGTTGAGAGGTACTCCCCTGTGAGTACAGGAGGACTTTAAAGCATGTGACGTTGTCACTGAGGTAAGCACAAAAGACCAAAATTGTTTAAAATGTCATTTTATTTATACAGAAATCCATGAAAAATATCATAAAAGATTAACCTCTTTACCACCGGGCTTGTTTTTCAGATTCGGTGTTTACGAGACTAAAACAGTTTTTTTTGCTAGAAAATTACTTAAAACCCCCAAACATTATATATATATATATTTTTTTTCTAACACCCTAGAGAATAAAATGGCAGTCATTGCAATCATTTTTGTCACACCGTATTTGCGCAGCGGTCTTACAAGCGCACTTTTTTTGGAAAAAAATCACTTTTTTTAATTAAAAAATAAGACAACAATAAATTTGGCCCAATTTTTTTACATATTGTGAAAGATAATGTTACGCCGAGTAAAATGATACCCAACATGTCATGCTTAAAAATTGCGCCCGCTCGTGGCATGACATCAAACATTTTCCCTTAAAGCGGGAGTTCACTCAATTAGTTTTTTTTTTCTCTTTTCCCCTTAGCTTCATGCTCGTTTTGTCTAGGGGAATCGGCTATTTGTTTTAAAATATGAGCCGTACTTACCGTTTTCGAGATGCATCTTCTCCGTCAGCTTCCGGGTATGGGTCTTCGGGAGCGGGCGTTCCTTCTTGATTGACAGTCTTCCGAGAGGCTTCCGACGGTCGCATCCATCGCGTCACTCGTAGCCGAAAGAAGCCGAACGTTCGGCTTCTTTTGGAAAATCGTGACGCGATGGATGCGACCGTCGGAAGCCTCTCGGAAGACTGTCAATCAAGAAGGAACGCCCAGTCCCGCAGCCCATACCCGGAAGCGGCGGAGAAGTACAGGTCATATTTTAAAACAACTAGCCGATTCCCCTAGACAAAACAAGCATTCATCTAAGGGGAAAATGTGTTCTCTATGGGTGAACCTCCGCTTTAAAAATCTCGATAGGCGTCGTTTAAAAAATTCTACAGGTTGCATTTTTTGAGTTACAGAGTAGGTCTAGGGCTAGAATTATTGCTCTCGCTCTAACGATCGCTGCGATACCTCACTTGTGTGGTTTGACCACCGTATTTAATACAGGGAGCTACTCGCGTATGCGTTCGCTTCTGTGCGCGAGCTCGTTGGGACGGGGCGCTTTAAAAATGTTTTTTTTTTGTTTTCTTATTTATTTTTATTTAGTTAATAATATTTTACACTGAAATAAAAAAAAAAAAAATATCACTTTTATTCCTATTACAAGGAATGTAAACATCCCTTGTAATAGAAAAAAGCATGACAGGTCCTCTTAAATATAAGATCTGGGGTCAAAAAGACCTCAGATCTTATATTTAGACTTATATGCAAAAAAAAATAAAATTGAAACTGTCATTTTTTCAAATGACAAAAAAAAAAATGTTGCTTTAAGACGCTGGGCGGGACTGACGTTTTGACGTCACTTCCGCCCAGCAGAGCTATGGGGACGGGTAAAGGAAATTTTTCCTTCACTCGCAACCCCAGTCAGCTGCCGAACAGTCCCGATCGCCTCCGCCGCTACGACGGCTCCGGTAAGCGGCGGAGGGCGCGGGAGAGCGGCGGGAGCGTCCCTCTCCCGCCACCGATAACGGCGATCTCACGGAGACCGCAGTTATCGTGTACACCACAGCCCACTGAAAAGATGGATACCTCGATTTTGGCAGCAGCTGCTGCCGTTACTGAGATATCCATCTTTAAAAACAGGACGTCTTTTGGACATGGGGCGGTGGTCAAGAGGTTAAAGGGGTTGTAAAGGTTTGTTTTTTATTTTCTAAATAGGTTCCTTTAAGCTAGTGCATTGTTGGTTCAGATACCTTTTCCTTCAATTTCCCTTCTAAATGTATTTTTTTCTTTGTCTGAATTTCTTACTTGCTGTTTCTCCTAGTAAACTTGCCACCATCATCCGAGCGGTGGTCAGCCAGAACAGCTTACTGAACAGCTTACTGAGGAGGAACATGAAGTAAGAAATCCAGACAAAGAAAACAAAGAAAATAAACATTTAGAAGGGAAATTGAAGGAAAACGTTAGTGAACCAACAATGCACTAGCTTAAAGGAATCTATTTAGAAAATAAAAAACAAACCTTTACAACCTCTTTAATGAGTGAATCTGTGAACAAACATATGGCATATTGCCAATAATAATCCTTAGACCCAATAAAAGCTTGATGAGTTCTGGTGCATGGAGTGAACTAAAGTGTTTAACTTCTTAAAGGCAACTGTACATGCATCAATTACAGAACATCAACTGTGTATAGCTTTCAGCATTGCAGGGGACCAAGCCATCTCCTGACTAAACGGTGAACAGTTATATAGCTACTAACCTAGTCTGGATCGCACCCAGAACAGAACAGAACAAAAGTGATTGTAATGATCTGGACATTGACTCCGGCGGCGGTGTTGAGTGGTGGGGAGGCCAGGGTGGATTTCAATCTATTGATGTCCACCCTTTTCCGCTCTGGGTGCGATCCGATATCTGCCAGACTAGGTTAGTAACTCTGACACTGATGACCATTTCGTAGGGTGATGGCTTGGTCCCCTGCGATGCTGGAGGCTATACACAGTTGATGTTCTGTAATTGATTTCTGAAATTGATAAATCAATTTATTAAAATCTTTTAGACATATAGTTTTCAGCATGCAGGCCACTTTTCATATTTTAATATTTATTAATTATATTTTTTTAACCTCTTTTGTCTATTAACTGACCTTTCTTTTTAAAACCACCCAATGTTCCTGTAAGACCGTATTGGTTTTGCATACATTTGAGTAACACAATTTTTTTTTTCTCAAATAACTTTTTATTGAAAAGAAAAATTGCTTACAACATACAGGAGCATATGATACAGCATGAGGAGAGATAAAGAGGTAAGGCATAAATCTGCCTGTGTTACAGGTATTCAAGTAGTGACAAAGGTGGACCGTCTTCACGCTCCTAAACAATAGCAAACACATAACTGAGGTTGAGGGTGCTATATCATAGTAACATATATTAGTACACTGCGAAACGTTAAACATGGGGGGAGTCACAGGGGTACTCCCAATAGGAGGGAGAAAGAAAGAAGAAATAAAAAAAAGGGGGGTAGAGAGGGAAGAAGAAGGAGAGGTCATCGAATTAGCTCATTTACCTGGTCATGGTGGGTCCTCCCGAAGGCGCCATGGCTCCCAGACAATGTCATGGGCCTCGTAACACAACTTTTTAATGTAATTTAACTGACTACCGTCTCCTAATACAATTAGGAGCTTAGGATATACAGACACTATCTTGGTTACTGGCTGGTTCTAAGGATTGTATGGAGTAGGATTATTATTTTGTATGCAGAGCGCCTATCACGGGTGAACTTACCAAGGCCGAGATGCTGAGGGCGGCTCACCTTTGCGACCTAGCACGATCCGCCCCCTGGGGTTGGAACAGGGGGAAGGAAGCGCCGGGAGGCACCGGTACCGGCAGTGAGGTGAAGGTTTGATGCGTAGAACAGGAACTGAGTAGAAAGCAGCCCGCTGGAAACAGCTGAGGATCAAACAAAGACAGTCCAGGTACTTCAAGGCACTTTAAACAGGAAGCAGGGCTGAAGACAGGCCTGAGAGACAAGCCGTGGTCAGGGGTTGGAGAGAGCAGGAAGTCCGAGATTCAGGCCAGAGGTAAAGGGGCAGGAGATAGCAGAAATCCGGGAAACGTCAGCCAAAGGTTAGGTAATCCAGGTAACAAAACAGGTACTTCAGCAGAAAGGGATCTCAGGTGCTGTGACAAACCAGCAACCTGACAGGAGGGAGAGGCTGGTTTAAATAGGCTGCTCAGGCCTCTGATTGGCCGAGAGCGGAGCAAGCCTGTGCCATACCGCGCATGCTCGCGCGATACAGGCGAGCGCAATAGCGCTGATCTGCCGCGCAGGTGCGGGATTCTAAGCTGGGCAGGACTGGTGCCCTAACAGCGCCCTTTTATTCAAAACATCATGTGAGGGTTTTTTTTTTTATTAATTGGCAAAAGTTCAGTATGATATTTGGAGAACGTTTTCTGTGTTTTATGTTTATACACTTGTCACACTGTACCTGGAAAGTGAAGAAGATCTTGTTTGGAGAGCTGGGTTGATTGTTTGGCTTGACCTGAGTGGATGCCTTCCATATTTATTATATGCAATTGACCACTCATAACCCGTGGGTCAACATGCTCTAGTAAACTGCAGAGTCTTTTAAAGTGGATGCACAGCACTGCATGTCATTTTCCTGGTTGAAGTCGAACTTCCTGCTTTCATTTTACACAAATACTATTTGGAAAAATGTCCTGTTTTTTCTTTTTTTTAATCTGATGACACCTTTTGCTGGATTTTTCTCCTGGAGATTTGAATGTTCGCACTTATTTGGACAACCATATTTAACCTCCTATTGTCTGAGTGGTTGATGCATGTTTTTCACATTATTTATTTGTAATGAGTGAGGCCATTCACCTGGAGGAACAAAAATCTACAATTATCTGTGAACATCTGATCAGCTCGTGTCAGTCAGTTAATTTGCACTTCAAACCATAGGTGAACAGATTTTCGCTACTAATTATGCTAAAATATGGGATAATTAAAGAAATTATATAAGGGTAACTGGTTGTAATGATTACATTGTATATTCATCGCTAATTTCATTGCAAATATTGTTTATGTGCATAAAGGAGAGCTGCTTACTTACATTATCTATAAAAGAAAACAAATCAGCGCAAAATGACAAAAACATGATAGAAGCTGCTAAACACCAGGGTCAATATTCAAAAATCCCTCAGATGAAATGTAAAACAGATGGTGCAGTGCTGTAATTCAAGTCCACATATTAATAAAACACCCTCCGTGGGATCATCAATGCAGATATATGAATATATAGATAAAACATGCAGAAATCTTCGTGAGTGTGTGACACCTCCACCAGTATAAAAGGATGGCCGCTCACCTCACTGTGTGGACCCTGTGATCATAAAGGGTCAAATAAATCTTCCCTTATGGGCAAACAAGGATGATGCAAGGTGAACCCAGACCCCTTCAATGCATATGGTAATTCACCAAAGATGGATCACTCCCAGATATGGTATAAATCATGTAATGATAAAGGATAATACCATAGTGCTCTCCGAAGTATAAAAATAATTTAATGATAAAACAAAATAACACTTACAAACAAAGCACTCAGCCAGTGCTAGCTTGAATGACATGTAAACAATAATGTGTGATGGCCACGGGTGACTTCACAGCGCTTTCCTAAGTTCCGTACGTTACGTCCCTATCACTTACTAACTTTACTTACATTATCAGTGACAATAATTTTTTTTTGGAGGGGGGGGGTATATTGGATGGCCTTCCTTACTGTAGTAATTACTATAGTATTTTCAATTACACTATCCTTTACTATGTAAAATCATATTCAATAATAATGTTATATAATTAAAAACTCATACTATGCATTATAAAAGATAAGTTCACCTGCTAGATATATATTACATATTGCACCTGTATTTAGAGTGGCACATGTAACATGTTACAGCTTCTGCTACCCCGCCTCCTGATCCCTCCATCAGTGTGGCAGCAGTCTCCACACCCTCTGTCAGGCCCCGTACACACGACCAGTTTCCTCGGCAGAATTCAGCTTCCGACCGAGTTTCTGGCTGAATTCTGCCGAGGAAACTGGTCGTGTGTACACTTTCGGCCGAGGAAGCCGACGAGGAGCTCGACGAGGAAATAGAGAACATGTTCTCTATTTCCTCGTTGTTCTATGGGAGCTCTCAGCCCGCCGAGCTCCTCGGCGGCTTCAGTGCTGAACTGGCCGAGGAACTCGATGTGTTTGGCACGTCGAGTTCCTCGGCCGTGTGTACGAGGCCTCATAGTTTAAAAAACAGTAAGGCAATCTGGGGTTCTGCTCACATGACCACATCATTCATTCACAATTTCTTGTGAATTAATGAACTACAAGTACCTTCAGCTAATGCAGCAGATGACTTTGCGTGAATGAATGAACTGTGAGAGCCCTTTTGAGCACCCTTGTAGTTCATTCCCAAGCCCTGCAGCTTTAAAACTGACAGCCCGATATTAGGAATGGGCTAAACACTTCAAGGCTTGTCTACAAAAGCCTGACATTGCACCCCTGATCCATTAATCATGGAGGCAATGCTTTCCAGGCTCCTGCAGGAAAAAATAACAAATTAACATGTTTTTCTGCCCAGCAATGTGCATTTATTCTTTTTTTTTCTAAAAAGGTGAACTCAACCTTTAAACATTGAAATTATGCTAAAATCAAAGGTCAATCTCCTTTACTTAAACTCAGTTGCAAGTAAATCTAAATTTGATGTATCCATTCTGGTTTTCAGAGTAGCTTTGGAGAATGCTACAGTATCATGCATTCTTGGTGAATGCATTTCGAAATGAGAACATTAGGGGCTTGCAAGAGTGTAAGGAACAGTGTGGATAGAATGGGGAATGTGGCTGGGAAAATTAAAGGATGGAAGCTGATGGAAGTTGATGTCGCTCATATAACATTCAAGATTGGAAGGCTTGCATGATGCCAAACATATGTTGAGAAGAAGGAACAGGGTGAGCTGAGCTGATGAACCTTAACTGAAAGTATTTTCTTAGGCCTCGTACACACGATCGGATAGCCAGAGGACAACGGTCTGAAGGACCATTTTCATCGGGCAAAACCGATCGTGTGTGGGCCCCATAGGTCATTTAACCTTTGGTTAAAAAAATAGGAACTTGCTTTAAAATTTAACCGATGGACGCCTAACCGATAGGTCAAAAATGATCGTTAGTATGCAAAAGCATCGGTTAAAAACCTGTGCATGCTCAGAATCAAGTCGACGCATGCTTGGAAGAATTGAACTTCGTTTTTTTCAGCACGTCGTTGTGTTTTACGTCACCGCGTTCTGACATGATTGGTTATTTAACCTATGGTGTGTAGGCGTGACGGACCATCAGTCAGCTTCATCGGTTAATCTAAGACACCGGTCCTTCAGATTGTTGTTCTCTGGCTATCCTATCGTGTGTACGAGGCCTTACTTTTGCTTACATATGCAGACAGCCACAGAGATCAGTGACGCCTTATTAAAAAAATCAAAAGCTTTTTGCTTACTAAATATGTAAATATTTAAATGTCCATAGCCTGTCATCAGTTCTACTTTAAAATTGCCCTGTCACTGAAAAAAGTAAAACATAAAGCTCCTGTAAAGAAAGGAATATTTACCTGATACAGAATCCATTTGTGAAATTGTATCCCTGCTGCACCACAACGCCACCCTTAAAGTCTTCACATCCAACACACTTGTGGGTAAAACAACATCACCACCCCTCTTCTCTGTCTTGTGCAATCATAGAACACCTTGCAATCATTAAGAAGATGAAAGACATCCTGTGAATGGCAGCAGTGACTGGCAAGCAAGCAACCCCCCTGTGGTAAGTTTAATAAGGGGAAGTCACATAACACAGGCCCTGGAAGATTGGGGATATTGCTGTAGTAGCTCTAGTGTTACCTCTATGATAATTAAGGGTTAAATGCGTCTGGGCCATGACTACAAGTGATGATTGTCCAGGATGCAATTGCGGCTAAAAAAATTATCAATAGTTGTGATGTCATCATGTCTCGTGTGCCTTTGATTTTATGTTTGCTGCAGTATTCTGCATGGGGACATGATCACTGAAGCAAGCAGCTGGCTCATCACAGACTGGAGAAGTACACAAGAACTTTCATTCATCCTGAGATCCTTGAACTATGAGATATGCATACTTACATTGGTACAAGTTGGACCATTGTATGCATGCAATAAACAGCATACATGTGCAGTAGTCACAAAAAATATTATTCAATAATTTGAAATGCTACAGCCCATTATTTACAACACTTATTGAAAAACTTTTAGACCACATCTCTGTGGGTCTATGTGCACTTGTGGATTGGAAATTTCCAGCATTTCTCAAATGGTGGTAGATCAAGGCCAAGTCCTGTATATCATACTCTCTCTTCCACTTCACTTATACAGCATGCACACAATTTCACTTTTCTCATTCCACAATGGTTCAAACAGTATCAGGAAAAAAACAAAGGGAGTATATTTTTAAACATATTTTGTATAAAACAATGTAACATTTCTTCAAATAAGTCCAGCAGCATACTTTTATGTGTACCCCTAGAAGTTTGTCAAGTGTAAAATTCATTTGATTGGCTGTGCAGTGAAGCAGGGGTAGATTCCATGAATGAGCACTGGACCAAGTAAGCATAGCATTTTTTACATGAGCTTTTACATTTTGTTTTCATCAACAAGGTCAGGTACAGATTGAAGCATAACCTGCTTTATATTTTACCTGGTTCCTCCTCACCCCTCTCTTCAGCACACTAATGCACATTTCAACCAAAGTAGAACTAAAGCAAATTTTATTTTCTTTCATTTTGAATAGATTAAGGGAGGGATACAATGCTTGTCAAGATTTTTTGCTATCTATGTCCAATTAGGAAGATTTACCTTAATTGTATTTCCCAAAGCCAAAACAAGTAGTGAAAGGAAGTCCCTGGTTGTCACCAAGGGCACCAGAATGAATGTCCCATCTGAAGATTACCCTTCTATTACTGTTCATGGGGACAACCCATCGTTCTGTCTTGAGGCCACTGTTATTCAGTTTTAATAATTAATGACATAGAGGTTGGAATCAGGAACTAAGGGCCAGATTCACAAAAGAGATACGACGGAGTATCTCAGATACTCCGTCGTATCTCTCAGAGTATCTATGCGACTGATTCATAGAATCAGTTACGCATAGATAGCCAGAAGATCCGACAGGTGTAATTGTTTTACACTGTCGGATCTTAGGATGCAGTACCGCGGCCGCCGCTGGGGGGAGTTTTTTCGCGCAAAGCACGTCGGGAAATTTGCAACGGGAGCATACGCAGTACGTCCGGCGCGGGAGCGAGCCTAATTTAAATGGTACCCGCCCCATTTGAATTGGGCCGCCTTGCGCCGGACGTGTTTACGATACAGCGCCGCAAATTTCCAGGTAAGTGCTTTGTGGATCGGGCACTAAATCGGAAAACTTGCGGCGGTGTAACGTAAACGGGTTACGTTACGCTGCGCCGCGGATACGTGAATCTGGCCCTAAGTTTCAGTGTTTGCTGATGATCAAAATAAATCTGTAACATCATTACAGGAAGGCCATACAAAATAGGGGGTTAGGCAGCTGCATGGCAGATGAGGTTCAATGCTAAAAAATGTAAAGTTATGCACGTGGGTACCAAAAATACACATACCAAATGGAATAGGATTTAGGGGGAAATTATGCAGCCGCAACTAATAAAGCTAACAAAATACAGCCACGTGTTAAAAAGAGTGTGCATTCAAGAGATGAATTAATAATTTTACCCCTTTACAAAACACTGCCTTGGCTTCATATTAACCACTTAAGCTCCGGACCATTTCGCTGGCCAAAGACCAGAGCATTTTTTGTGATTCGGCACTGAGACAATTTAACTGACAATTGCGCCACCGGCAATGTGGCTCCCAAACAAAATTGACATCCTTTTTTTCCCACAAATAGAGCTTTCTTTTGGTGGTATTTGATTACCTCTGTGGTTTTTATTTTTTGCGTTTTAAACAAAAATAGAGCAACAATTTTGAAAAAAATTCTATATTTTTTATTTTTTTATAATAAATATCCCCAAAAAATCTATAAAAAAATAAAAATTTTCCTTGGTTTAGGGCGATATGTATTCTTCTACATATTTTTGGTAAAAAATCGCAATAAAAGCGTATATTGATTGTTTTGCGCAAAAGTTATAGATCAGCGATTTTTATCATGACTGCGACTTTATGGTGGACACATAGAACACTTTTGACACATTTTTGGGACCATTGTCATTTTTACAGCGATCAGTGCTATAAAAATGCACTGATTACTCAGAAAATTACACTGGCAGTGAAGGGGTTAACCACTAGGTGGCGCTGAAGGTGTTAAGTGTGCCCTAGGTTGTGATTCTTACTGTTATGGGGTGTGGCTACGAGTAACATGTCACTGATCGCTGTTC
Organism: Rana temporaria; assembly: GCF_905171775.1. Taxonomy (NCBI): domain Eukaryota; kingdom Metazoa; phylum Chordata; class Amphibia; order Anura; family Ranidae; genus Rana; species Rana temporaria. The sequence continues at coordinate 284,197,190 of NC_053493.1, read as the reverse complement.
CCGATAAGAGGGAACAGACAATCAATGACAGTGTCACTAGGCAGAACAGGGAGATGCATGTTTACACTTGCCTCTCCCCGTTCTGCAGCTCTGTGACCCGTTCGCAGGACACTAGCGGACATCGAGTCAGCAGGTCCCACGGGCACGGTCATGGAGCCCGCGGCAGAGGCGGGAATTTCAAAGAGACGTATATATATATATATATATATACGTTGCTTTGCGCAGCCGTGCCATTCTGCCAACATAAATGTACAGGAGACGGTTGGGAAACAGTTAAATATGCAGTTCAGTTTCAGTCACCAATCTTCAGGGAACAAAGGACAACAAAATTAATGTCTCAATGGTGATTATAGCATAAGGAGAAAATTATTTAGTCAGGTCACTTAAGAGGACATGTGGCCACTTAATGAAGTTGGTCGAGAAGCCGTTTAACCTTAAACTGCATAAGGGGTTCTTTATTGTCAAAGCAATAAGGATCTCAAACTCCCTTCCACAGTTGGTGGTGTCAGTGGAGAGTGCCAATAATTAAAAAACTTTTAGATGAGCATCTTAGCAAATACAATATAGATTGATATGGGAAATGGTATTGACACAAACACACCCACACAGGTTGAACTGGATTAACTGGTGTTTTTCTTCAGCCTTGCCAACTATGTAGCTATGTAAATATGTAATACGGTGGATGGAGGTCCTCAACTATGAGTAGTCACTCTGGAGAAGACGTGAATAAGAAAGGATATTGTTACAATGTACAACTATATCAAAGATGACTCCAGCAACTGTGATAAACTATTAACTTTAAGGTCTCCGAAAAGGGAGCGTGGCCACGATTTAAAATTTGGAAGAAATTATGCAAAGTGTTCTTTACTGTTAGAGCACTTAAAATGTGGAACTCCCCCCTCAGGAAATAGAATATACAGGGCTATAACAATAGTTAGAGAATAAAAATCACACAAACAGGTTTAACAGGATAGACCTGTGTCTTTTTCCAACATTATCAAATACCGTTTTTATCGGCGTATAACATGCAACATAACTTTAAGAGGAAAATTTCATGGAAAAAACTTTCCACAGCCCCCTGCGTATATTACACGCAGGCACAGTTTACCCTCTATTTTCAGGGTAAAAAAAGTGAGTGTTATACTCCAATAAGTACAGTATGTAACCCACATTTGGGATTTTATTTTAGTTTTACTTCCAACAATAATGGTAAGCATGACAGACAGAGAGGGTTTTTACCCTGATGGAGGCACAAACAGCTATAAACACTTGAAATATTTTCTAATTTCTTGCCACTGTGTCCATAACTAAAAAAAATCCCTTTAGTTATACTTTAAGATTTTGCTAATACACTGGGGTTAATATACTAAATCTGAGTGGAAAATCTGGTGCAGCTGTATGGTAGCCAATCAGCTTTTAATCTTTTTTTTTTTTTTAATAAAGTTTTTTATTTTCGTCCATCATACAGGATAAGTGCGGTTACAAGAACAATGTAACATTCAAACAATCAATATTCTTGCGGGCGCAGCCGCTTCCACATATGCAACATAAGCAAGTCATTAGAGTATACTTGGGCGTAACATGACCATAAGCTTAGTGGACAGAGCGGATGCCAGTGGGCTGTATTTCTAACATTAGGTAACTGACGCAAGTAGCGAAACTGTCGGGCAACTGGTAGCCCTTAACTTCCCAGGTGTATCCCCGGGTGTGGCAATATCTGAAGTGTGTCTGGTGGGCAGACCTGGTTCCTGCTTAAGGGTACGAGGGTTAGGGGGGAGGGTCGGGGGGGGTCGAGCCGCCACAGCTCATCGACGTATGAGGTTGAGAGGGCATTGTGCGTTGATCTCCTGAGGTGATGGCTTTGTAATCATCCGACAGGGTAAAGTGCCGCCAGCAGGCCCAAGTCTCGTTGAACTTTGCCGGCGTGTCGTTGCTCTGGTGGATCAGTTCCTCCATCTCCATTATCTTTTGGAGGCGTTGAAACCAATCGGACATAGAGGGGGGTGTTGGGGAGAGCCAGAAAAGTGGGATGCACATCCGCGCGGCGTTTACCATGTGCATGGCCAAGGAGCGGCTGTATTTCCTCGGGCGCTTTTCGGCATGATGGAGAAGGAACTGGGCAGGCGCGAATTCTAGAGTATCGGTGGTGACATGTGTTATGTATTTATGGACCTTCGTCCAGTAGGGTTGGAGTTTGGGGCACGCCCACCATATGTGGAGGAAGGAGCCCGTCTCCAGATGGCATCTCCAGCACACTTTAGGGAGTGCTGGGTTAATTCTGTGTAGTTTGAGTGGGGTTTTGTACCATCTGGAGAGGAGTTTGTAGGCGTTCTCCTGCGTCTGGACGTTAATCGACCCCTTGTGGGCGAGTCTATATATGTGTTCCCACTCCCTGTCCGAAAGTTCCAGCGAGAGGTCGTTTTCCCACTGCTGGTTGGCCCAGTGAAGTTTAGGAGATTGTGAGGAAAACAGTAGTCCGTATGTCGTTGAGATTAGATGTCTCATTGGCGCTGTAGAGTTGCACAGGTTTTCGAAGGGGGTGTAGGGTCTGGACCATTGTACACCGGGCTCTTTTTTGTCTAGGAAGTGCCTAATCTGGAGGTAAGTCCAGAAAGGGAACTCACTCTTACTCATTTTGGTCGCTAGTTCTGTTTGCAGCAAAAGACGGCCTGCGGCATAAAATTGACCTGCCCTTACCGTTTTGTGGGGCCAGCCGTCAGCTAAGAAGGTGGGGTTCATTCCCGGCGGGAAGTTGGGATTCAGTCGCAGGGGGGTCATGGGACCGGTCCGGTCTGCTATTTTGTGTTTAGCGCAGGCTGTCTGGAAGGCCAGTAGGGAGGGGCGTATGAGGGGGTGATCGCTCCAATCTTGTAGGGCGTTGCCCTTTACGATCCATGGCAGGTGTGTTAGGGGCAGAGAGGAGAATGATTGCTCTAGATCCACCCAGTTCTTTCTCATCCCGTTTGTTGTCCAGTCTACGATCCTGGACAGCCCGCAGGCTAGGTTGTACTTGTGTAAGTCGGGCAACCCCAGGCCTCCCTGCAATTTAGGGACCGTGAGTCTCGCATAGCTTAAACGGGGGCGGGTGTCCTGCCACACAAACCTCGTGCATGCCGATTTGTAGGATGAGTAGAAGGCCGGGGGGAGCCTGATGGGTATGGCTTGCATAGTGTACAGAACCCGGGGGAGTATGTTCATCTTGACCACTGCTACCCTACCGAACCACGATAAGGGTTTTAGGGACCATTCTTTCAAGTCTCTCAATATGTTTTGGAGCAGTGGGATGTAGTTAAGTGGGTATAGGTCTGTTAGAGAGGAAGGGAGTTGGATCCCCAAATATGTGATGGCGCGGGCGGACCATTTGAACGGGAAGTTTAATTTGCACTGGTCGTAGAGAGTCGTGGGCAGAGTTACATTTAGGGCCGATGATTTTGAAAAGTTGATTTGGAGGTTGGTCAGTACTTTGAAATCCTCAAAGTCTTTCATCAAGTTGGGGATGGTTGTCAGGGGGTCTCTGAGAAATAGGAGAATATCATCCGCGAAGGCGGCAATTTTATAGGTCCTCTTGTCAATCTGGATTCCTTTAATTGTGGGGTTAGCTCTAATGCGCTGTAATAGGGGTTCTAACGTGAGGATGAACAGTAGAGGGGAAAGGGGGCACCCCTGACGCGTCCCATTTGCGATGGAGAAGGCGTCCGACAGGTGTCCGTTCACTCGTACTCTCGCCGTGGGGTCCGCGTAGAGTGCCGAGATAAAGCTCAGCATGGTCGGCGGGAGATTCACGGACTGCAGCGTTGCCTGCATAAAGTCCCATGCCACCCTGTCGAACGCCTTCTCCGCGTCGAGGGACAAGAAAAACCCAGGGGCCTTGTTGGATGTAAGCCAGTGGTGTACGTTTATCGCTGTGAGGGTGTTATCCCGGGCCTCCCTCCCGGGGACGAAGCCTGCTTGGTCCAAAGCCACCATATTGGGCAAGTAAGGCAGTAGCCTGTTAGCTATGGTTTTGGCGAACCACTTGAGGTCCACGTTTAGGAGGGATATTGGCCTGTAATTGGATACTGCATTAGGGTCTTTGTCCGGCTTGGGGATCACGACGATGTGTGCTGTCAGGAGGTCACGGGGGGGGGGTGGCCTCATTGGCAAAAGAGTTGAATGCCGCTTTAAAGAAGGGGGTAAGCACCGTTGCATAGGTCTTGTAATACCCCGCTGTCAGCCCATCCGGCCCCGGGCTTTTGCCCGATTTTAGTTGCTTCAGGGCTAGTCCCATCTCTGCGTCACTAAGAGGTTTGTCGAGGTCTGTTTTGGCTTCCTCTGACAGCCGTGTTGGGCCGTATTGAGTCAGGAATTTGTTTATCAGGTCATGCCTTGTTTCTAATGCCGTCGGTGTGTCTGGGGTTGGCAAGTTGTACAGGCCGGTGTAATACTGTACGAAACGTTTAGCTATGTCTGGGGTGGATTGTACTGTGTGGCCCAGGGCGTCCGTCAGGGAGTGGACCGTTGTTTTTGCTTTTTGGGAGTGTAGAGCTTTAGCCAAGAGTCTACTCACCTTATTGCCGTGCTCGTAAAATGACTTCTTTGCTAATACGTAGCTACGCTTAACCCGTTTACCAATGATCTCCAGAAGTTCGGCTCTCGTTTGGTTTAGTTCCTGTAGTGTGGCGAGGGCTTGTGAGTGTTTGTGCGCCGTTTCTAAGCTCTTAATCTTGCCTAGAATGTCGTCGTAGTGTTTGCGTCTTTCTCTGTTCCGTTTGGCCGCGGCCGCTATTAGGAGGCCCCGTACTACGCATTTGTGGGCTTCCCAGATTATGCTAGGGGCCGTGTCTTCCGGCCTGTTTTCAAGGAAAAATAATTTGAGCGCTTTCTCCAGGTCCTTAGCCACTACTGGGTCAGTGAGTAGGGAAGGGTCTAGCCTCCACACCCTGGACCTCGGGTGACCGGGAGGCAGAGCTATCGTGACCGAGACGGGATTGTGGTCCGATATGAACATGGGGTCGATCGAAGCCGCGGATAAGAGGGGTAGGTCTTCCTGGCTAACAAACAGGTAGTCGAGGCGGGAGTAGCGGTTGTGCGGTGTTGAAAAGAACGTATAGTCCCTACCCGTCGGGTTTAAGGCGCGCCATGTATCGTGTATGAGTAGGCCTTGCAGGAGCTTTTTAATTCTCCTTAGCGCGGTATATTGAAGGGATGAGGTGCCCGTGGACGTGTCAAGCGTGGGGTTGAGTGGGACATTGAAATCTCCCCCGAGCAGGAGAGTCCCCTCTTTGAAGGAAGCAAGTAGTTCCGCAATTGTTCTAAAGAACGAAACCCGGCGTGTGTTTGGTGCGTATATATTGGCTAGCGTCACCGTCCTGTTCAGATACGAGCCTTTGAGAAATAAGTACCGCCCTTCCGGGTCGGCTAGCGTGTCTGTCAGTTGGAATGGGCAATTTTTAACTAATAACGTGGATACTCCTTTTGTTTTTGCTTGCGCGTTCGTCGCGTGATGGGCCACTGGGAAGTGATGGTTGTGCAATTTGGGTATAGCTCCGGCTTTGAAATGTGTTTCCTGCACAAACACTATGTCGGCCCTAGCCTGGTGCATGGAGAGAAGAAGTTGGGCCCTTTTTTCGGGTAGGTTCAGTCCCCGCGCGTTCAGGGAGATGATTTTCAATTTAGGGACACCATCCCCTGTCGGTGTAGCAGACATCGTCGGTCAGGTCTGTGGGTATTTGCCCGACTTGTGTAGTGATGTCGAGTGTGCGAGCTGTGGCGGTTCGCAGTGGCTTGGTGGGTGGGGGGAGGGGGAGTGGGGTGGATTCCTAGTGTATCTACGGGGACGCAGGTGAGGGTACTCACGGGTACTTCGCTCTTCAGGTATCGGGTGCCCGAAACAGGGGGCCTAGCGGCGGGTCCCAGGAACTGGGAGTGGTATTACCCGCTGTTGGGGCAGTGAACGCCCGTAGCCGATTAGGCAGAGGGACTCAGTCCCGCCACCTGATTTGGGTGGTAGTTAATCGGTGAGGTGCGGCCGTGGGGGGCGTTCGCGTCTGAAACTAGGCGCGGACTCCGTCCCACGGTACCGCTTGGGGGGTGGACCGGTACTTACCAGCAGACAGCTGTGTGGGTGAGTACGATACTTGTCGAGGCTAGCCACCCCGGAGCGCACCTTCCTGTGGTGCATGAGAGGTGTTAGCCCCGTGATTGAGGATTGTCAATGGGTATGGGGGGGGGAGTGTGTGGCCTGCTGGGGGGGGGGGTGAGCCCCGCCGTGTCCCGTAATAAGACAATCCCCGGGCTCGTTTTCCCCAGAGGGTCCTCTTATGGTGCGTCCCTCGTCCCCTCTCCCCTTGCGCGGCCCCCTCCTTAGATGGGGGTCCCGTGGAGAGGGGGGGCGGGGCCCCCCGGTCTCTGGCTTATACCCCTCTTACCTATCCTCGGCCAACTAATGCGTGCCCTCCCCGTTAAGACATATCTAACCGGCCGGGGTGTGTCCTATCCTCGGGGGAGCGGCCCGCCGAGTATCCCCGTTAATGAAGTAATGAGAGGTAGGGTTGTGTGTTCATACTTTACCCGGGAACCTCGGTTCCTTCGGATATTACACAGTTCCGATCCGGGTACCGTCCTTAAGAGGTGTAGTTCGTGGGGAGGGAATGAGCTGGTGTTGCAAGGTCTCTCATCACGTGGAGGGTGGACAGCTCGCCAAAGGTCGCGGTGGTGCAAGAGTCTGGCCGGTCCGTCTAACATCCAGGGAGTGGCCAGCGGTGGGGACTTGCCGGTGCAGCTCAGTCCGTCGGGTGTGTATTAGCCCCGGGATCCTCTGTGGAAGTGCGGTCTCCTGTCAGGTGTGGTCTCAATGGTGTAGCGCTCAGGGGGATGCGTTCTGCTGTACGGGTTGGTGTCTCATCCATCGGGCGTGGGGTGTGCGCTCTAACGGGGTACGGAAGGGTGTTGGTTCTCTCTTGGTCCCGCAGAGAGGGCCGCCGCCGGAAGGTGTAACCAGTTGAGCAGGTATGCAGGGACTGTCTGGAGGCCTAGCGGCCCTTCGAGCGTGAGCTCGGTGAAGATGGTCGGGTTCCGTCATGGCTCGGGGACTGCCTGTGTTGTGTGTGGTGGTCCTTTCTCCGGTGCGGGGAGTTGAATAGCTTAGTAGCTCCGCGTCTGGGAGTCAGAGGAGCGTAGTCTTCGGTGCGTCGCTCGTTCGTGGCGCTTCTGTTGTCTCCCGCTGTGTTGGCGTGTCCTGCGGGGTGACGAGGTTGTAGTGCGCCGTACCGGAGGTCGTCATAGGGTTTCGCTTCCGGGAGTGCGGCAGGCCCAGAGCGTTCTGGGTATTGTAGTTGTCAATGATGGGCGGGTCACTCTATTCTCAGGTGATCGAGTGGGTGGAGTCCGGCAAGGTTTCCCGCTTTGCGAGTTGGCGGCTGTTGTAGATCCTGCGGACGTGTCAGCAGGGCCTTCGGGGAGACCCCTAGAGTAGTAGTCTCTGTGGCGGGAGAGCTATAAGATGGGGCTCACAACGTCTGTTCCCATTAAAGTTTCACACATAAAGGAAAAACAATTTAGAGTCTCGAGGTCTGAACAAATAACTCGGTAAAACTTGCCCACTAATCCTACGGCATCAGCTCTGTTGGAGACTTGATTTGACATTCAAGTGTCTCTGCGGGCTCTTCGCGCTCCCGGAGAGGAGAGAGGGTCGCCCTCTCTTCTGGGTCCAGCGTTGGTGGTCGAGGTGCGGGAGTTCGAGGGGGATCTCCTCCTCCTGGATCTCGTGGGTTGCGTTTCCATCCTTTCCGCCGGGGGCCCATTCCATCGGCCCACGGAGCGACGGTAGATGGCATACCACTCCGGGACCGCAACGGGTGGGATGCCCAGAATCTCAAAAAAGAGCGGCAGGTCCTCCGGGACTTTAAGGTGAGCCGTGCGCCCCTGATGGGAGGCCGAGAGGCAGAACGGGTACTTCCATTTGTAGCGGATGTTGGCAGCTCTCAGGGCATCTAAGAGGGGTCTGAGGTCTCTTCTATGTTTCAGTGTAATACCAGATAAATCCTGGAACAGCTGGATCTGGGAGCCCTCATGTACCAGGCGCTGGCCTCTCGCCTGATGTAGGATGTCTTCTTTCAGCCCGAAGTCCGTGAGGCAGCAGACAATATCTCTGGGGGGGTCCGTATCCCTGCCCCTGGGGCGTAGTGCCCTGTGGATCCGCTCCATAGCAATAGCTGTGTCCGGGGGTCTCTTGAGTATGGAGTTGAATAGCTCCGTCACCTCTCTGGCAATCTGACCTCCCTCCACAGCTTCAGGGAGGCCCCGCACGCGCAGATTATGGCGGCATCCCCGATTTTCCAAATCCTCCAAGTGGCGGTTTATTTCCCGCATTTGCAGCGTGTGGTCATCTATTTTCCTGGTGGAACGTTGGAGGACCAGGTCGTGTTCCACCAGTGTATTCTCCGTTGCTGTAACTCTCCCATCCAGTGACTGGAAGTCGAGGCGAAGCTCCGCTATGGCTGCTGTGAGCGCGCTTTTTATGTCAGACGCCACCGCTCTCAAGTCTCCGATAGTGATGGGGGCCGATGCCGGAGCGGAGGCCGGTAGCATCCCCGGGTCCATAGTATTCCCCTGCGGGTGGTCCAGGGGGGTCGCTGAGAGCACAATCTCCTGTGCGTGGGTAGAGCTGGCTTGCGAGCGGCCTCGAGGTGTTCCCTGGCGGGAAGCCGCCATATTTCCCCGGCCGGTGCGGAACATCTCCGGGATGTGGTGTTCCAGGGAGTCGGTTGGTTCCCTGGGGGAACGGGATCGGGAAGCCGAGGACTGTCGGGAAGCAGTACCCATGGTTCTGTGTGCTTGGCGGGGTCAAAAACACTGCTAAATGTGAAGTACGCTCTGAGGTGGCCGGAGCTCAGTTCTCAGGCAGCCATCTCCTAGCTCGGTCCAGCCACGCCCCCCAGCTTTTAATCTTAGCTAGTTTATTTATGCTTTGACAAAAAAACTGGAAGCTGATTGGTTTCTATGCAGAATTTGCACTCTCCAGTTTTAGTAAGTCAGTGATCAGTATCAGTACTGCTTAAACCTTAGAAGAAGGAGATAAACCTCAAAAGCCTGCCCTGAACTGTTAGTACAAATAAAGAAATATCGAAGACAGTACTCAACGAAAGACAGCTCAATGAAAAATAACAATCCAATGGGGAAATTCAAAAGTGAATTTGGCAGAGCATTTTACCTGTTCAAAAAATATATCTGTAAAAGTCCTATTTTTTGCATTCACTGGATTGAAATAGTTGTGATGATTTCAGAGCTCTGTGCATTTCACAGAAGTAATCTTGGCACTTTATTACTGAAAGATACTGTATATATTGCCGAGTAATATGTCTGTTTGAACCATGATCCTGCATTGCCATAGATTAGAGGAACAAAAACGGAGTGCACATCCCCGAAGCATAGCCCCAGAAACTGCTATCATGAGTTTACAAGTTGCTAGGTTTGTAATATGATTTTCTGAAGCCAAGTTTTAAAGGCCCAAGAACAAAACAAAAACTGAAAGTAGTGGTTTCATGAAGAGATGGATTTGGATTTCCTGTTCCCATAAGGCAACACTGTGACGATATTTACATAGTGGGGTAGATTTACTAAACATGTAGAGACTGCCCACTTTGCAATATGAGCATTCACTGAGTGTAGTAATTAAGGTAAAAGAGTGTTCATTTCCATTGAACTAACAATATGCAAGTATAAATCCTATATATTGTTTCAATTCATTCACATACAATTAGAATGAGTGAAAAATCTGGTGCAGTTGTGCATATAAACTAATCAGCTTCCAGGTTGTTTTTGTCACAGCTTAATTGAACAAGCCAAAGTTAGAAGCTGATTTTTGTAAATCTCAATATGCCTTATTTACTAACCCCCTTGATACCTTTGAGTAAATCAGCTTCAGTGTTTTCAGGATTTATCGATAAGTATGTTGCATCTGTGTTATTATTACAGTATAATTAAGTCTAGCACTTTATTTGCAGATTAACCTCCCTGGCGGTATGATTATGTCAGATTTTGATGCTGAAAGCGGTACAATTATTTTGCATGGAAATTTGGTGTTTTATTTTTTAGGCCGGCAATTCTTAGGAAAAACTCACTTAAATCTGTCCAAACAAGAGTCTAGTAGACATCCCGGGTATGATAAAGTTTGAAACACAAAATCATAAATTAAAATATAATAAATAATTATAACAAATAATAATATAATAATAATAAAAAAAAATAATCAATAATGTAATCAAATTAAAAACACTGACATTTGCTCAGTTGCAGAATTGTCGCTGTCATTACTTTCAGTGTTTGATGACGAATTTCCCCACAAATCACTATCGCTAAATTCTGCAAGTGATTCTAATTTATTATCGCTGTTTTCTAGCTGGTCTAAAACCACTTTTGACATAAAGGGACACTTTTTGGTTGCTATGGACAATCTCCAGTTTCCAGGCAGAATTTTTTTTATTTATAATATAAAAGTGCATGCAGGTCACTGGACAGACCACTAGGGACAAAGGGGGGGTGTAATTATTTTATACAGTACTGTAATCTGTAATATTACAGTGTACTGTGGTGTCCTTTTATGAAGCAGTGAAATCTATTCACTGCTTCGTTCTCCGGCATTCACGGAGGAGATTTTTCTTCTCTGGGTGCCAGTTTATGAAGCGGAGTAGATCGCTTCACCCTTGGAGGAGTAAAGTGATCTACCAACGCTTCTAACACTGGAGAACAGTCCCTAATACTGGAATCTCATGAGAGTTTACGAGATTACAGTACAAGACATTCACAGAAACACAGAGATGTCAGTTTGTTAAGCAGTGATAAATTATCACTGCTCAGTACACTGACAGACGGCGTGGTTAATGTTCATAAAATAACGAGTCCCCCTGCATAATATATATATGTATACACACACATTATATATATACATATACACATTATATATATATATTACAGGGGGACATGGTTACAGTGTTGGGGGGTCTGAGCGAGGTAGAAAGAAGTTAAAAATCTTCCTCCTTTCCCCCTTTAGATCCCCAGGATTCCCTCTTCACTCCCTGATTCACCACCTCTGAGATGGTGAATCAGGGAGTGTGAATTCTGACTCAGATCACCAGTGAAGTGCTCAGATTGCAGCTCCATAAACTGACCGTTACGGTGTCAGTCTATGAGACTTCTCTGTGTGTGTGGAGATAATCAGTGGGAGAACAAGTTCAAACACTTCTCCCCCCAATTATCTCTTTTTCATTAACTGTTTATGGGCTGTGATCAGTGGTGATCCTTGGGATCACCGCTGTTCATTGTTTCATAAACGGACACCTGTATGCAGGGCAGCCATCAGGAATTATGGGGCCCCTTACACAGCTTCAGGCATGGGCCCTCTGGAGCAGAGAACCGGGGGGGTGCTGCCACCTGAAATTGAGAAGCGGGGGGGGTGGCTGCTGCGAATTGAGAAGCGGGGGGGGGGCCTTTACAAAAAAGAAGGAATAAAGAAAAATATATAATATATATAAAGAAGGGGGTTCTTTGCTCTGGGGACCTTTGGGCCCTTTAATAAAAACATAAAAAATAAATATATATAAACACAAATAAAAAATAAACATTTATAAAAAAATAAAAAAGGGGGTTTGCCACATGGGGCCCTGGGGACCTCTGAGCCCTTTAATAAATATATATATATATATATATATATAAAAATAAAAAAAATAATATAATTTTTTTTTATAAAAAAAGGGGGGTTGCCATCCGGGGCCCTGGGGACCTCTGGGCCCTTTAATAATAATAATAAATATAAATATATATATATATATATATATATATATATATATATATATATATATATATATATAAAATAAATAAAATAATATATAAAAAAATATATTTCTTTATAAAAAAAGGAGGTTGTCATCCGGGGCCCTGGGGATCTCCGGGCCCCCCGTACCGCTAAAAAATGTTTGTCCTTTAATAAAAAATAAAAATATATATATATATTAGAAATAAAATATTTTTTTATAAAAAAATATTTTTTTTTATAAAAAAAATAAATAAAAAAAGGGGGGTTTCCATCCGGGGCCCTGGGGACCTCCAGACCTCTAAAAAAAAAATTGGCCCTTTAATAAAAAATAAAATAAAAATATATTTTAAAAAAATATTATTTTTTAATAAAAAATAAATAAAAAAAAGGGGAGTTGCTATATTTTTTTTTTAAAGGGGGTTGCCATCCGGGCCCCTTACAGGTGTACTGCCTGTACCCCCCTGATGGCGGCCCTGCCTGTATGTGCACTGAGTTTGAACTTTTTTGAATTTGGCCCCCGTGCATCGTAACGTAGCAGGGAATGGAGCTCGGTGGCACTCGGGCACTGTGTGAATCGAGCAAGGAGGACATGGCTTGCACACACAGTGGGGAGACCTCACAGGATCCAGGGTACAAGATAAGTAACTCTGCCTGGACACTGCAATGCAATCCCGAGTCTGGCTCGGGGATACCGCTAATGGTACTAGAATTCCACCCAGACTTGGGATTTCTTCCAGGGAGGTTAAAGAGTGTTTTTTAATCTGCACACTGTGTGTGATAAAAACAACCTCACAAGTAAAAAAAAAATAATCCTATGTTACACTTACTAACCCACTGTCTAATCTCCCCTGATTACCTCCCTTTCCCCCTTCTGACTTTAGCCATATTTTTTAATACATTATTTTACATTATTATAGAATAGTTTTTGTTGTCATGCATTTGTATGTATTTTTCCTATTTTTGTTTTGTTTAGTCATTTTTGCAGCAATAAAAAAATACAGAGAATTTTATAACTTGGTACTTTGCTTTGTATCAGAAATTCAATGCAATTGTAGTCACAATGTAAATGGTGATTGTCTTAGTGCCATGACATTTTTACTTTAATGACATGTAGATTTAAGGTTACAGGCCTCACATTGCTGTAAGTACCATGCTGCAATTTTGGAGAATTGTGTAGGCCTTCAAACTACTTATTTTATGTACAGTATGACTGTACAACAAACTTAAATCAATACATCACAGACATATATGCATTACATGCATATAAATGGTTTTCAATTTTTTTTTACAAATAAATATCTGAAACATGTGGCATTTGTATTCAGCCACCTGAGTCAATTTGTAGAACCACCTTTTGCTGCGATTACAGCTTCAAGTCTTTCGGGGTATGTCTCTACCAGCTTTGCACATCTAGAGAGTGACATTTTTGCTCATTGTTCTTAGTTAAATAGCTCAACCTCTTTTAGATTGAATTAAGAGTGTCTGTGAACAGCAATTTTCAAGTCTTGTCACAGATTTTCAATTGTACTTATGTCTGGACTTTGACTGGGCCTTTCTAAAACATGAATATGCTTTGATCGAAACCATTCCAATGTAGCTTAGGCTATATGTTTAGGGTCATTGTCTTGCTGGAAGGTAAACATCTGCCCCAGTCTCAAGTCTTTTGCAGACTCTAACAGGTATTCTTCTAAGATTGCCCTGTATTTGGCTCCATCAATCTTCCTATCAACTCTGACTGGCTACCCTGTCCTTGCTAAAGAAAAGCATCCCCTTCAACATGATTCCGACACCACCATGTTTCATGGTGGAGATGGTGTGTTCAGGGTGAAGTGCAGTGTTAGTTTTCTGCCACACATAACATTTTGCTTTTAGACCAACAAGTTCAATTTTGGTCTAATCTGTACAGAGCACCTTCTTCCACATGTTTGCTGTGTCCCCCATATGGCTTCTTGCAAACTGAAAATGGGACTTCTGATGGCTTTCTTTCAACAATGGCTTTCTTCTTGCTACTCTTCCATAAAGGCCGGATTTGTGGAGTGAGTGCATGACTAATAGTTTTCCTGTGGACAGATTCTCCCACATGAGCTGTAAATCCCTGCAGCTCCTCCAGAGTTACCATATGCCTCTTGGCTGCTTCTCTGATTAATGCTCTCCTTGCTTGGCCTGTAAGTTTAGGTGGACAGCCATGTCTTGATAAGTTTGCAGTTGTGCCATACTCTTTAGATTTTCGGGTGATGGATTGAACAGTGCTCTGTGAGATGTCCAAAGCTTGGGATAGTTTTTTTATAACCTAACCCTGCTTCAAACATCTCCACAACTTTATCCCTGACCTGTCTGGTGTGTTCATTGGCCTTCATGATGCTGTGTGTTCAATAAGGTTCTCTAACAAACCGCTTCAGAGAACATCTGTATTTATACTGCAAATAAATTACACACATGTACTAATTAGGTGACTTCTGAAGGCAATTTGTTACACTGAACCAGAAATAGAAAAATAAATAAAAGTGCGCCAACAGAAAATAAAATATAAAACACAGATGATGATAAACCAAGTCCACTCAGGTTCAGATATATATGTATATAGAGTCCCAATAAACTCTTGGTGTGTATGCAAATAAACGATCCTGAAGAAAACACCACGTGATCTCTTAACAGTGTCCACACTGAAGTGAAGACCCACCACCGAGTTTAAAAGCCGCTTACCAGAGGGCAAGCTTGATTTGCAGTCGACTATAGCCCAGCCACGGCCTTTACTTTTAGTGGACTCACAGGGATACAGGTTCCAGGAAAGAACTTCCGGCGCGATCACAGGCTCATCCAGATGACATGGGTAGAGAAAGGGCGCACCATAGTGTAATTCCGTAAAACTTGTTTTTATTTTGAGAGATTAAAACGTACTTATAAAAGCAGGTAAAACCATGCAGTATAAAAAACAGATGCCGGCCGGCAACAAGCGGAGCCCTTGCTCTTTAGCGTGGTGATGCCACTGCGCGTCCTCTCAGACGCGTTTCGTCATTACTCAGATGTTTTCAATGGGATACACAAAATTTTAGTTAGGGGTATCAGAGCAAAATGGGACTTAATACAAATACACGCCACACTTTTCAGTTAATTAATTGTAAACAATTTTGAAAACCATTTATCATTTTTCATCCACTTCACAGTTATGTGCCACTTTGTGTTGGTCATTCATATAAAATACCAATAAAATACATTTATGTTTTTGGTTGTAACATGACAAAATGTGGAAAATGTCAAAGGGTATGCATACCTTTTCAAGGCACTGTTTATCAGATATATATATATATATATATATATATATATATATATATATATATATATATATATATATATATATATATATATATATATATAGATCTATATATAGATATATAGCTATATATCTATATCTATATAGATATACATATCTATATCTATATATATATATATATATATATATATATATATATATATATATATATATACACACACACACACTAAGGCCTCCGCAACTTTGACGGGCAAGTGCAGTATTCTCGAAGCAAAGTTGCGGCGGCGTAGCGTAGATAGGCCGGCGTAAGCCCGCCTAATTCAAATGTGGAAGATGTGGGCGTGTATTATGTAAATGTATTGTGACCCCACGTAAATTACGCTTTCTCCGAACGGCGCATTCGCCGTCCGTGAAAGTATCCCAGTGCGCATGCTCCAAATTAACCCGCAAAAAGCCAATGCTTTCGACGTGAACATAAATGACGCCCAGCCCTATTCGCGAACGACTTACGCAAACGACGTAAAACGTGAAAAATTTGACGCTGTTCTGATGTCCATACCTAACATTGGTACGCCTCATCTAGGCCTCATAGAGCAGGGGTAACTTTACGCCGGAAAAAGCCTAACATAAACAGCGTATCTGTACTGCGTCGGCCGGGCGTACGTTCGTAAATAGGCGTATCTAGCTGATTTACATATTTCTAGGCGTAAATCAGCGTACACGCCCCTAGCGGCCAGCGTAAATATGCAGTTAAGATACAACGGCGTAGGAGACTTACGCTGGTCGTATCTTAGAGAAATTTTGGCGTATCTGATTCTTTGAATCAGGCGCCAAGATACGACGCCTCAGACTCAGAGATACGACGGCGTATCTGGAGATACACCGTCATATCTCCTATGTGAATCCGGGCCTAAATCTCTTGTATAATGATATTACTGGCTTAATACAAGTGTTGAAATATGATAAAGCTGTGTTAATTGTACTACATGGAAATAAAATGTAATGTCCATATGCCCATGTCCGTGATGTATTGATTTAAGTTTGTTGTACAGTCATACTGTACAGTTCTAAAGTTGTACTGTAACTGTATAAAAATGTAAGAATTTTCCCAATTCGACAGCCACACTTTTAAACATCAGCCAGTCTTGGGAAATGTGTATTTTACAGAGTTCTGTATAAAATATGTTTGTAAACTCTAAACAGATTTGTGTACAACTTTAAGTTGTTAAATTCCTATATATATTTAATAGTCACCTAGGAATAGCGGAAAAAGATTTATCCTTCACTGTAAAACATGTTTAGTTCTTCCAGTACTTTTTATCTACAATAAATTCCAGAGTACAAGACTTCTGACTTCAGATGTCATGGTTACTGATGTAGAATTCTTAGGCTGAGTTGCTCCCTTGACTTTCCTCTTTGAAGATTTAAAAGTGGTGTGACTATAATTGAACAAAGCATAATTTTAAAAGTAATGTTGGCTACATGTCAAAACCAAAATACTGGTTTTCTTTTTATATTTTATCAAGTCTCTTACTCAGTCTTTTTTATGTGTTTGGTGGTTCTTTACACAGCACTGTGTAGTTTCTTGTAGACCTGTCTTGATCACCCTTGAATATACTGATCTGTTCCTGGTTTGCTATGTGTTAACCACATTATATTACAGACTGATACTACCAACACCTCTGGAATGCACATATGTTAAGAAAAATAAAGCACACCAATCAATATTGTTAGAACAATCAATGTTTTACAAATCTAGCAGACTAGTGCTGTTTGTTTATTTGTACCACTGTCAAGTTTGTGGGGTCCAACTTCAGACTACAATGACTTTTACCACTTCAGTGGAACATGGCTGATACAGAATGAGCAGAGCACACACGTATACCTCCTAAGCCTGCGATGGCGAACCTTGGCACCCCAGATGTTTTGGAACTACATTTCCCATGATGCTCATGCACTCTGCAGTGTAATTGAGCAACATGGGAAATGTAGTTCCAAAACACCTGGAGTGCCAAGGTTTGCCATCCCTGTCCTAAGCTATTTCTTTATAAATGCTGCTATATATAGATTGTATAATAATGCATAGCTCCCAAATGTCCCTGATTTCGAGGGACTGTCCGTGATTCGGAACAAAGTCCCTCTGTCCCTCATAGCTCCTCATTTGTCCCTCATGTTGGTCAGATCTATATAGTTGTATATAAAATGCACTATTTATCTCTCAAAAAGTTTTTCCCAATGCTAAACCTTTCATCTGATTTCTAAATTTGTAAATTTCAAAAGCCAATATAACAGGAATAGCAGTGGTAAAAAAGGCAGGGGGGTGTGCCCTATGTATAAATACTTTTTCTAATAGATGTCCCTCAGAAAGTTGTGAGGTATGAATAATGTAACTGAGACTATTTATATGCAGGTGTATTTATTCGGTCAGGAAGAACATTAAAACCCAGTAATCAATTGCAGATACTTTATTTCTCTTTAAAGTCTGCAGTAAGCTGAGATCTGACACGTATATGACTATTCAAACCCAGAACAAGTAAATCATTATACATTTTCACATTTTGAGACACAAAATGAACACATGTAGCATACCCAAGGAAGAGGAACAATGTAAATGAAGTCAGTTGAAATTTGTAGAAATACAAAATAAATAAATGTGTTTTGTTCCTGATGAGACCAAACTGTCAGTTTCAAAGTGTTTACATGCAGTTATTCCCCAGAATATTTTCAGCTCTATAGTGTGTGATTTTTTGCACAGTATGAAATGCAAATTGAATCCAAACTGTTTATTAAGAGATATAAAATGTGTTTGCCTCCTAAAGCAGTTGACAGATCTTCATTATCCTTTGCCATAAACTGGATGGTTTTGGCAGATCATTTTCAGAACAATGACAATTCCCATTTTTTTTTATAAATCACTGAATATATCTTACTTGACTATCACCTATTCTATTTCAAAAATATAAATTGTTGTCATTTTTTTCCAACAGCTTCACTCAGATGTGGACACAGGAGAAAATGGCATCAAATATGTCTTGACGGGTGAGGGGGCAGGTACCATTTTCAATATTGATGAATTTACTGGGGATATACATGCATCCAAGAGGTTGGACCGGGAGGAACAAGCCTACTACACTCTTCGTGCACAAGCTATAGACAGACTAACAAATAAACCAGTGGAGCCTGAATCTGAGTTTGTCATTAAAGTGCAAGATATAAATGACAATGAGCCAAAATTCCTGGATGGACCTTACATTGCTGGCATTCCTGAAATGTCCCCTGTTGGTAAGCAAATGCTGCCATGCTTTAACAAGTATGTATTGTAATGTATCTGGGAGGAGTGTACTCGCAAAACTTCATGATGGGTAGCAAAAGAACGATGAGCTATGGAAGAAATATTAGCCTTGAATGTATGACTTTCTATGTTACACTTGTATAACTTGTTATTTTAATAAGCTTCAATAAAACCTTTGATTGTGAAAAAAAAAGAAATATACCAATTTAGGAGCCTGCAAGAGATATAAGAATACAACAGGGGATTCAGATCTACTGTCAGAAGATGAGTAAGCTAAGTAGGTGATTTTGCTTGT
The DNA here is from genome assembly GCF_905171775.1 of Rana temporaria. Classification (NCBI taxonomy): domain Eukaryota; kingdom Metazoa; phylum Chordata; class Amphibia; order Anura; family Ranidae; genus Rana; species Rana temporaria. The sequence goes on along the minus strand of NC_053493.1, from coordinate 284,178,541 downwards.
GGCTAGTCTTATATTTGACAAAACTACTTTTTATTAAAACTACGATTTTTATTGGGACTGCGACATTTCGGCGGACAGATCGGACACTTTTGACACTTTTTTGGAACCATTGACATTTATACAGTGATCAGAGCTAAAAATAGCCACTGATTACTGTATAGATGTCATTGGCAGGGAATGGGTTAACACTAGGGGGCGATCAAGGTGTGTTCCCTAGATGTGTTTCTAACTGTGGTGGGATGGAAGTGAATGGGGGAGGAGACAGATCGTTGTTCCTACCTAGTAGGAACAACAATCTGTCTCTACTCCCCTGACAGAACCGGATGTGTGTGTCAGGAGTGATCGCGCGTGCACGGCAGGCATCACAGTATAACTGTGGCAGCTGGTTGGCAAGCAGTTAATATAAAAGTGCAATATAAACAGATACTGATAAAAGGGTTGCCAAAGAATGTGCATTGTTATGAGCAGACTATAAAACATATGGGGGTTGATTTACTAAAACTGGAGAGTGCAAAATCTGATACAGCACTGCATAGAAACCAATCAGCTTCCAGATGTTTTCCTCATAGCTTAATTAACAAGCAGAAGTTAGAAGCTAATTGGCTACCATGTAAAGCTGCACCAGATTTTGCACTTTCCAGTTTTAGTAAATCAACCAAATAAATACATACCCAGATAAAAGTAACAGAAATATGAAAAAAAAAATACAAAATGTAAACATTTGAGATATATATATATCTATATATAAAAATATATATATATATATATATATATATATATTTTTTTTTTTTTTACAACATAAATATGAAATAAACAAATGTAAGCAAATCCATATACGAGTGCCTAAATCCATTGTCAGGTTCTAGATGTAGCCTCATTATAGGGGATAAAGCACTTGTTACATTTAAATTACTGCTTTTGTTGAACCAACCAACTAAAGAAAAATAATAATGGTTTGGGGGTGATTTATTTTTTTATAGGGTCACAAGTTTCTAAAAGGATGTTTTATTTGCATTTATATTTAACAGGCTAAAAGTTAATACAGATGCACCATTTAAAAATGTGTTTCAACAGTAGTAGCTTTTTTCAATGTACATTATCTCTTTCTAATTGGTGTCATGCAGAGCAGGGAGGGAGGGTAATGCTGGCCATACACAGTTCAAATTTATTTCCTGCAACCACAGGTTCCCCATCAACACAGACAGTGCTGACAGGGAAATCCCTTCTGCTGAGACATTGTCTATAGCAGCCTCTAGCGATAATTGTAAGATCGATAATCATTGGAGAATCCAGCAGGCTGGTTGTACCCAAGTTGACTTGGTACATTCAGTCTGCCCATTAATAATTAGTATCTCTGCCAGTTCCGTCCGAACCGGTCGAGATTATAACCATGTATGGCCGGCCTAAATGAGTCACTGTGTGTATAATCTGAGCTTTTTATATTCACCTCACAATAAGCTTTTTATCAGAAATATGGTAGTAGTAGTTATGTAAGTACAGTAGTTAAGTTAATATAATAAGTTAAAACAAGTAGTTAGCCTTCCAAATGTATGAAGGGAGCCAATCACCTCACCTCCTGTTTGGACACTGTAAATATGAATAATTTTTATGAAATGAAAAAAAAAAAACATTAAGGGCCAGATTCACGTAAGAAGGCTCATCTTTTGGCCGGCGTAGCACATCCCATTTGCGCTACGCCGACGTAACATAGTGAGGCAAGTCCAGTATTCACAAAGCACTTTCTCCGTAAGTTATGTCGACTTGGCGAAAATGGGCCGGCGTAAGCCCGCCTAATTCAAAGTAGGCTGGTAGTGGGCGTGCTACATTTAAATTAACTGTGACCCCATGTAAATGAAGGGCCGTTGTCACAAATACTCCCTAAGATACGTCGGCTCAATGCTTTTGACGTGAACCTAACCTACGCCCAGCCCCATTCACGTACGGCTTACGCAAACGACGTAAAATACGACGGCTGTTCCGTCGTCCATACCTTGCATGGGCTGCGCCACCTATAGAGGTGTTTTATCTTTATGCCGACGTACACGTTACGTAAACGGCGTAGCTTACTGTGACGGGCGTACGCATGTTTGTGAATCAGCGTATCTTGCTCATTTACATATTCGATGCGTAAATCAACGTAAATGGCCAGCGTAAATATGCACCCAAGATACTACAGCGTATGAGACCTACGTCGGTCGTATCTTGGCAACATTCAGGCGTATCTCATTTTAAGAATGAGCGCATAGCTACGACGGCGCACATTCGGGCTTACGACGGCGTATCTACTGATTCGTCGGCGTAAGTCTCTGTGAATCTGGCCCCAAATTTTTAATTAAAAAAATGCTGATGGAAGATCAACTCCCAAGAGGTTTTTAACAATATCTGCGTCTGAGGTATTGTAGGCAAGTAACTTGTCCAGCCTTTGTCAGTCCAGACTTATGCCGCGTACACACCATCACTTTATGTGATGAAAAAAAAATACGTTTTTAAAAACGTCACTTTAATTGACTGTGTGTGGGGGAAAACGTTGTTTTATGTCTTGTAAAAAACGACCAAAAAAAATTGAAGCATGCTTCAATTTTATGTGTCGTTTTTCAAAAGTGCACTTTTTACTTCACAGAAATTGACCGTGTGTAGCAAAAAACTTCGTTTTCTAAGACGTTTTTTCATCCACGCATGCCCAGAAGCTACTTATTAAGCGAGCTTCAATGGTAAAACGTGGTGGAACGTAACCTCACTTTGCAAGATCATTGTGAGAAAACGATGGTGTGTAGGCAACTTCGTCTTTGAAAATTGAAGTTTCAAAAACGTCATTTTTTACTTCACAGAAAGTGTCGTTTTTTTTCATCACATAAAGTGATGGTGTGTACGCGGCATAAGGGTGCAGACACTTGTCCAGTGTGCTCCAGACAGTAATCTGTGTATTCATGGACTGCAGGTAGCATCTAGCTCCAGGGATGGCTGTTGATGAAGGTCTGCTTGGCTTTTGGCTTTGGGGGGAAGTTGCATTTGCTCAGTGGATTGCTGTCAGTTTGGTGAGTTTAGAATTATGAGATGGAAAGTGGACATGTACCTGTAGTGTGCAGTTACATTCTAGTAAATTATATTGCCATTTGGCAATGTATTTGGCTCCAATTTTAGGAAAATAGTTACTCTTTCTTAGTAAATGCCATATCTAAGAAAAGAAAAAGGGTATTGTAGTCCTCCATCATTTTAATCCTACATGTTCAAATTGGTATAATTTTCATTTTTTCTACACCTCTATTGATTCTGCATGACGCCTGAGCATAGCATAGTCAGAACTGAGCACCATTAACAATATAAGCTATGTGGTAGGATATGATAAAATATATTGGTCAACATTTATGCATCCATTTTATTCTACAGTTGGGTACAATTTCAAAAATGCATTGGATTCACTTATATAAATGACTAAAGTGATTTTTACAATCATTAAAAAAAATAGGTACTCACTCACCCTCACTCTATACCCACATGTGAAACAACAGAGGTCTTTCTGTTCAAGCAGCTGCTGATCAGCCTCATCATTTCTAAAGAGGATGAAGCACTCCAAGCTGCTCCAGACTTGTTTGGCATGAAGGATCATTGACTCAGAAATTCTTTGAAAGCTGTTTTCAGCTGACATAAGTTGAGTAGCTCTAAGCATTTCGGCAGCCTTGGAGCTGTACTTTTTACACTGTGTTAACAGCTGACTGACAGTGATCTTTATGGGCAGGCTCTGCCATAGCACACTTAGGTGCAAACTGAGCAGATTTTATTTTTCTTCATAAAAAGTTCATGAACATTGTGCATGACATTGATGGTATTTACTATATACAGTGTTTTGTTATTCAGCCTTTTAATAATACATACATTAAATATAATATATACATCTCTGACATAGAAATGTTTCTAGAATTACAATATTATAAATGTTTTACAATGTACTGCTGTAGGTTGAAATCTCCTTAACTGAAAGACAATACCATTTTATTAAGGAACATCAGTCCTGCAAGTAACAGCAACAGATGCTGATGATCCCACTTATGGAAATAGTGCTCGAGTTATCTATAGCATTCTTCAAGGTCAACCGTACTTTTCCGTGGAGCCAAAGACAGGTAAGCATGTCGTTAATTTCAGTGTAAATATTTCATGAAGTGCCTACAACATAAAGTAATTACTGCAGCAAATGTCTGCTCCATGTTAATTTTAAATTATTATCAATCACATATACAAAACATGTTTTGAATTTTGAGTTGGACTTCTTTTTCTTGCAGTTGTTTGCTTTGCATCATAAGTAAAAATTATGTTTTACAAAAATAACAGATATAAATCTAAATAGAACAATACAATAGAGTTTGTAAAATGGCATTTGTACATTATTGTTATGCAATTGTTGTTTTTTTAGTAGCTTAAAGCTGAAATCCAGACTGAAAATATATTTATACCCCTTAAAATGTTCTACATTTTGTCATGTTACAACCAAAAATGTAGATGTACAGTCGTTTATTGGGATTTAATGTCATAGACCAACACAGATTGGCACATAATTGTGAAGTGGGAGGAAAATGATAAATGTTTTTTTAATTTCTTTTACAAAAATTTCATTATTATTGATGTAAGAGGGAGGTATGAACCAGGCAAAGGCAAATATTATAAGCAGATTCAACTTTTCGGTTCTTTATAGATTTATTTTGACTATTTTACCTCTTGAGTCCCCATGTCTTTTTTTCTCTAAATCCATTTTTGTCCCAGATGTTTTTTTTTTGCAATGTCTTGCTTTCCGCACATGATATTGTTTGCCTTTGTGTTTTACCCTAATGTAGTATACATTATTTTTCCAGTATAGATAAGGGTTAAATTTTGCAGCAGGTTTTGATACCCATATTTTTATTTATTGGGAATGAATAGTAGAAATAATAGAAAAATGCATTTTCCTGTATTTTTTTTAAATACAATGTTGACACAAGTTGCACACCCCATTTATATTTGCCCAAAAATATAGTCAACAACGTTTTCTGATAATTATGATATTACTATAGTTTGACTATTGTGTAGCATAGCGGAATGGTAAAGCTAAAAGTAAATGTGTAACACTAAGGCTTCGTACACACGACTGAGAATCTCGCCTTGGTGAGTGAGTGAGTGAATAACTTATATAGCACTACAAATGCGAACTGAATCGCCTCAAGGCGCTTGGCATCCATGTTCCTTCTATTTAGCCTTCAGAAAGATGGGTCTTGAGTTTTTTCCTGAAGGCCTGGTGATTCTCTTCCGTTTGAATATGAGTTGGTAATGAGTTCCACAGTTGAAGCCTGCTTGGACTGCAAATCTTCGTTCTCCTTTGCTCTTGTAGCGGGCCTTAGGGATTTGTAGTAGATTTTGGTTAGCTGATCGGAGAACGCGATTTGGGTTGTGGTATTTTATTTTCTCACCTAGATATTGGGGGGCGATGCCTTGTACACATTTGTGTGTCAGGCAGAGGGCCTTGAATGTGATTCAGTGTTTGAAGAGCAGCCAATGGAGGGACCTCAGGGTGGGGAAAATTGATTCCTAGGGTTTTTTCCCTGTTACCAGTCATGCTGTCGTATTCTGGATGACTTGCAGACTGGCAATCTGGTATTTTGGAAGACCTAAGTACAGGGAGTTAGCATAATCAAGCTTGGAGTTTAATAGTGTTCCCACCACTACTGCAGTGTCTTTTTTCGGAATGAAGGGCACGAGTCTTCTTAGTAGACGCAGGAGATGGTGAGACCCGCTGACTACTGACCCAATTTGAGCATCAATTGTCATGTCGGAGTCAAAGATGACTCCTAGACTTTTGACTTTGGTGTTGGGGGTAATGGTCTGTCCAAATATGAGCAGGGGCGACCGTGTCGCCCTGGCCGATCTCTTTGTGTTTGCATGGACCAGAAGGAGTTCTGTTTTCGATCCATTGAGTTTGAGGTGACTCTCCGTCATCCAGTTGTCTATCAAAGTGAGGGATTTTTCTAATCCGAGGTAATGGTCCTTTTTGTTGTTTATACGAAAGTAGAGCTGAGTATCATCGGCGTAGGAATGGTAGAGTAGATCCTGGTTACTGATAATTTTGAGGAGTTGGCGAAGATAAATATTGAACAACATGGGCGACAGGGGGGACCCTTGAGGGACTCCAAATGTCAGAGTATGCGCTTCTGAAGTGAAAGGTCCTAGTTTCACTGTCTGGGACCGATTTCCCAGAAATGATGAGAACCAGGGTAGATCTGAGTCTGCGACTCTGGCTACTTCTGTGAGCCGAGTCAGCAACATACCAGGAAGTGCTGTGACATCTTAAGTGATGTCACTACACTTCCGATGTAAACATCCCGCTGAAAAATTATGTCAAGATACCATCAACGCCAATGTCGACTCTTTAGCTACACTGTAAGTAGAGACAGTAGGCTTACCTGAGTAGTGAAAGCTAAAAGCCAGGTCACAGTAGAGAAAGGCATCTTGGGACAGGACATACATGGGAGCTGAATCTATGGAGTTAGAACCACACTGGAGAAGGAGGGAAATCCTATAAATGAATTTGGAAGAACGTCTCATGGGAGAGCAGGTGATGTAGAATTTCATATATGAATAGTGCTACCGCGTCGCCACTTAAGTATAGAATAACCGTGAATGAAAAATAAATTTAAATATGCTGCTAAATCTATATGGGTAAGTAAGTAAATAAATACCTGTAGTGATATTGATAAAAGAGTGATCAGCGCATACAGTCCAATAAATAAATAAATAATATAGATAATAAAACCACTAATGTATGACAAAATAAGTGATAAGTGACAATAATGTGCAATAAATGCTAATAGTCCCAAAGTGCAAACATAAGTGAACAGAAAATGGCAAAAAATAATTGATGAGGGTCCTTGTGCAATCCAAATCTTAAAGGAACTTCACAATCTTGTGTATAAATCTTCTAGGTGCTGTGCTCACAGAGCGCTTACCTTAAGGCAGGTATATGCAGACTTGTATTAGTGTGGGTAGGTCCAGGGATGGTTCCTCCACATAGATTCCCAGCTGCTGTCTGTCTCCACGGGTACAGATAGCCTCACAAGTTCTCTCCTTGATTTGAGCCCCAGTAATATCAAAAGAGACACTCCATCGTGAAGTACAGCAAGGGATTTTTAATAAATAAAGCTGTAGAAACTTACATCAAAGTAAAAACAAAGCAGCAGTGACAGTGGTGTTCAGGCTCTTCCTATTTCCTGGTCCATCAGATCCTTACCGATTACGCCCCATCACGTGGCTTTATGATAACCTCTGATTAAGCCACGTGATGGGGCGTAACCAGTAAGGATCTGATGGACCAGGAAATAGGAAGAGCCTGAACACCACTGTCACTGCTGCTTTGTTTTTAATTTGATGTAAGTTTCTACAGCTTTATTTATTAAAAATCCCTTGCTGTACTTCACAATGGAGTGTCTCTTTTGATTTTACTGGGGCTCAAATCGAGGAGAGAACTTGTGAGGCTATCTGTACCCATGGAGACAGACAGTAGCTGGGAATCTATGTGGCGGAACCATCCCTGGACCTACCCACACTCATACAAGTCTGCATATACCTGCCTTAAGGTAAGCGCTCTGTGAGCACAGCACCTAGAAGATTTATACAGAAGATTGTGAAGTTCCTTTAAGATTTGGATTGCACAAGGACCCTCATCAATTATTGTTTGCCATTTTCTGTTCACTTATGTTTGCACTTTGGGACTATTAGCATTTATTGCACATTATTGTCACTTATCACTTATTTTGTCATACATTAGTGGTTTTATTATCTATATTATTTATTTATTGGACTGTATGCACTGATTACTCTTTTATCAATATGATGTAGAATTTCATACATCACAAGCCTAAGAGCCAGTTGTTAGTCACCCGGGACCCCCTCATGAAGGTTTAAGCTTCACTGTTGCTGACCCCTGGTTGTGACCCCCAGGTTCACGCTGTTTTAAGTATTACAGGTCAGTCAGGACTAGCTGTCAACAGAGATGATAAGGAACAGGCCTGAAACCAAGGCTGACATTCAGGGCAGGAAGCAGATACATATAATCAGGAACAAACCAGATGTCAGGATGAGCAGCAGACTCTGTAACCTGAAAAAAAACTGAAGAAATCAATAGGTGTATACAGGCTGGATAGCAGGAATGTGTACCAGGGGCTTGGTAGCTAACTTGCAAAAGCATTGCTTGTCTAGTCAAGAAAATTGATGTGGCGTTTGAAGAAGGAAGGTAGGTAGCACTGACACATTCTCTCCATAGGAGTGCTTTGTAGATTGGCCAGAAGCCCTGAAGCTGATAAAGCTCTTGAGCTTAGCACTGGAACACCCATCTATTGTTGACTGGCAGATGTTTTCACCCTTAGATGCCACCAGGACACACAGGGGTGCAGATGGCATCTTAAAATGGTGATGAAACATGTATCTACTGTCCCTTTGCCCTTTCAAAAAGGTACCCGAGACTCAAGCCGCGTACACAAGACCGTTTTCCATGACGTGAAAAATATTTTTTTTTTAAATGGTCATTAAAAATGATTGTGTGTAGGCTCCAGAGCATTTTTCATGTCGTGAAAAATGGGCATTAAAAATTTAGAACATGCTCTAAATTTTTGCGTCGTTTTTCACGTTGCCGTTTTTCACGTCGTGAAAAAACGGTCGTGTGTAGGCATTAACGACGTGAAAAAACGTGCATGCTCAGAAGCAAGTTATGAGACAGCAGCGCTCGTTCTGGTAAAACTAGCATTCATAATGAAGATAGCACATACGTCACGCTGTAACAGACTGAAAAGCACGAAGACTGAAAAGCGCAAATCGTCTCTCACCAAACTTTTACTAACACGAAATCAGCAAAAGCAGCCCCAAGGGTGGCGATATCCGAATGGAACTTCCCCTTTATGGTTCCGTCGTACGTGTTGTACGTCACCGCGCTTTGCTTGAGCATTTTTTTTTCATGATCGTGTGTAGGCAAGGCCGGCTTGACAAGAATCACGTAAAAAAAAACGTTGTTTTTCTAGACCATTAAAAACGGTTGTGTGTATGCGGCATTGTTTTTTTTTTCTAAAAGAGTTCAAAATAACTAATTGAACAAAAATGTTCCACTTTTCACTGCCCCGCTACTTCCTACCTCATTGTTGTTAGCCCATCATGTCAAAAAAATGTAATTGTGAGCTTAGAAAGTCTTATACATTACCATTTCAGCTCTCATACCTTTATATACTTTATGAAGTAGAACAGTTTTTACATTTCAACTACTGGTCTGTTTGTTACATGATAAGTTACCAAAGTAAAACCTACATTTACAGCAGGTAAACAAAATTAAGCTTTCTTTTGCCAATTTGGTTTTCGAAAAAAATAAAATATATATATATATGGAATATAGGTAGAAATAAAAAAAATTCTATTTTGAACTTTGCTAGTTTTTCTTGATTTTTTCTATTATTTTTTTTTAAGAAAAGTCGTTTTGCTGTATAGATAAAGGCCCAGATTCACAGACAGCGGCGCACATTTATGCCGCCGTAGCGTATCTCCTTTAAGCTACGTTGATGCATTGCAGAGAGGCAAGCATGGAATTCACAAAGCACTTCCTCCCAAAACTGCGCTGGGTTTCCTAGGCGTAAGCCGGCATAGGTTGAAGTGGGCGTGAGCCATGCAAATGAGGCGTGACCCCATGCACATGATGGGCCGAACGCCAGACAGATACGTATAACGAACGGTGCATGAGCGCCGTCTCGTGGGTGCATCTCAGTGCGCATGCTCACAATCACGTCGGAACAACTGCCTAAGATACGCCGGATCACTGCCTACGGCGTGAACGTAACCTACGCCTAGTCATATTCACGTCCAACGTAAACTACGTAAAATACGCAGGCTTGTGTTCCCTGGTGCAGCCCTTTGCATGGAAGCCCTTTGCATGGATGCTGCTGAGTTACACCTCCTTTATGGGGAATAACTTTACGCTGTACGTACAACTTACGCGCACCAGTCGTAGCCTGCGTCGGGCGCAAGTACGATCTTGAATCGGCGTATCTCCCTCATTCGCATATTTGAATAGAAAATCAATGGGAGCGCCACATGCGTCCAGCGTAAATATGCGCCCACTCTACGCCGGCGTAGGCAAGTTACGTCGGTGGAATGAAGCCTGGTTTTAGGCGTATCTTAGTTTTGTGGGCACGGCGCATAGATACGACGGTGCATATTTGCACTTACGCGGCGTATCTCGAGATATGTTGGCGCAAGTGCTTTGTGAATCCGGGCCATTGTATACATTTTATTCTGATTGTGTCCCAAAATTACAATAAAATTATGTTTCTGCTACAAAGCATGGCAAACATTATTTGCAAATGAATAACAACTTTTTTAATTTTTGAACATTCTTTGCAATATTAAAAAAAAATTATGAACAATATAATTTAATACAAAAATAAATAAATATGAATGGTAAAATAAATAAATAAATACAATTCTGTGAAAATTACATGTGGTGTCTCTGGGGTGTGATTTCAGCCCAAATGTCTCAAATGTAACCGTATTTACATCAAACGGATGTTTGACCCTTTTTTCTCCACATCAGAATCGGTGTGAACATCCATGCGACCCGATTTTGCAAATCACCCTGCATTTTGCAAGCCGATTGCAGAGTGTCATTAACAACATACACACCACAATCGGTTTGCATGGATGGGTTGTGATGCGGTGCCAAATCCACAGCAAATATACTGCATCTAGTGTGAACCCAGGCTAAATACATAAAGAAAATACGTGTGAGGTTTCTATAACTGATTTGCTTGGCAGATTATGCCTCCGGTCACACTGAACACAACCATGAAATTCTGATACTTCTCTTGAATCTGTGATTTCATGCACATTTGTCTATGAAAGTCGTACCTGAACTTGCAAAAGTAGTGCAAGAACTTAAGAACTACTTTCAAAATTGGTGCCACTCCGATGGAGTCAGAGTTGCATCGATTTAACTGTTTTCATGCAGACAATAGGGTGAGATTTGTCATGTGATTTGAAACTATAAAATTGCATGACATCAATGTGAACAGGGCTAAAGGTCACAACTTTGAACTAAACATACAGTAAATGAAATAGTAAAGTACAGTATCAATACATTTTTATTCTGTATTACTCAAGTTTATACTTTCTTCAACCGTCTTTTTTACACAGGAGCAGCCATATTTTTACAGCCGCTCCAGCTATACATAGCAATTGCCAGAACAAAAGATAGGGGCAACATGCAGCAGGGGGAGAGGAGCTGAACACAGAAGAGATACCCCAAAAAAATTTTTGAAGTATTTTTTAGGGCTTCCTGTTTCTCAAAGTGGTTAAGGTACTGAAGATTTAAACAATTTCTATTAAAGCTTTAACCACTTGCCGACTGCTCACCCTGCATATGCTGTGGCAGGGCCGATGCTCTGTGCAAGCTGACGTACCTAGTACTTGATCTGCCACTTTCTGGTCTTGGGCACATGCATGATGCAGATTATCTGCCCCCTGCTGTAATCACATACAGCGGGAGCCCAGCGGGTATCACAGACTCAATGTCTGCCAGCCTCTGTTGATCAGACAGTACACAGGCAGATTGACATTCTGTTAGATGGGAAGGTGTTGATCTTCCTGTGAAGGCACATGGGTTAATGCCTTCCCCTAGGCAAAGCACCTACCACAAAGTGAGAAAGCACAGGCTAGGCTCACTGTTAACCCTTTGATCATCCCTGATGTTAACCCCTTTCCAGACAGTATCATTAGTACAGTGACAGTGCATATTTTTTGGCACTGATCACTGTATTAGTGTTACTGGTCCAAATAAAGCATCAAAACTGTCAGTTAGGTGTCTGATTTGTACACCACAATATCACAGTACCACTATAAATCACTGATTGCCGCCATTACTAGTTGAAAATAAATAAATACAAATATCCCGTAGTTTGTAGATGCTATAACTTCTGCGCAAACCAATCTATAAACGCTTATTGGGTTTTTATTACCAAAAATATGTAGCAGAATACATATTGGCCTAAATTGATGAAGACATTTTTTTTTTATTGGATATATTTTAAAGCAGAAAGTAAACATTTTGTTTTTTAAATTGTCTTTTGAAACAAATACCTGATACCGTTTATGAACCATACTGTGCTTTACGTACCTCTATGTCACCAAGATAGAGATTACATCACTTTAAAGATGTCACATAAAAAAAATGGAAAGCACCTACCTGTAAAGAAGAAAGAAAAACCAACACTTTAATGCGTGTTGATCTCTTGAGTCAGGCCTCGTACACACGACCGATGAACTCGTCGGAAAAGACACATCGTTTTCCTCGACGAGTTCCTTGTTAGGCTTGTCGAGGATCTCGACAAGCTTGCTTTGCGTACACACGGTCAAGACAAAATCTCCTCGTTCTCAAACACGGTGACGTACAACACATACAATGGCAGGAGAAGTTCAATTCCACTGGCACAACCCTTGGGGCTGCTTTTGCTAATCTCATGTTACTGCGTGTTAAGTAAAAGTTTGGTAAGAGACGATTAGCACTTTTCAGTCTGTGACAGCGTGAAAAATGTGTTATCTCCATTACAAACGCTACTTTTACCGAAGGTGCGCTCCCGTCTCATACTTTAATCTGAGCATGCACGGGTTTCTTAGCATACACATGATCATGTTTCTCGTCGAAAACCAGCCCGACGAGGAACACGAAGAGGAAATTGAGACTCCCGTCGAGGAAAAAGAGAACACGACTAAAAAAGCTCTCCCACCAAGTTTCTTGATGGATTCTATCGAGGAAAACGGTCGTGTGTACGAGGCCTCACTTGCAAATCTCACTGGTTTATCCTGCTGATCTCCACACACATTAATACAGGACTCATGGGGGTCAGAGTGAGGAACTAATGAATGCTGTAAGGGAGCCAGGTGATTGACACTCATGGAAGTGTTGTTTTTCCAGTGGACTTCAGGACATAATTTTTCAGTTCAGTGGTTTGCATATTGGGAGAGGTACCTACCTGTGTTATCTTTCTTTTATACCTGTATGTACTTTCCCCTTTCCTATGTGACAGAGTCTCTTAAGCATAATGCATCAATATGCCTTAGGAGGACTATAATAAAACCAGATTTTGTAGTCATTAGAAAACTGTTATTGAGGAAAACAGCACCTGTCACAAATCCAATTACTTTATTACCATTATGAAAACATGTGAACACACTTCTATATAAATGGTGCCAACCTTCTAAATGTATACTGCAAAGGGAATGATCATTAGAACATTTTGAAAATTGCTATTTTTTTTAACTGGAGTTTCTCTTTAAAACAAAACATTGTATATGAATTGTACATAACATCCGAAATTTCATGAACTCCTACTAGTTAGTATTCTTGAAGAAGGTGACGATTATGCAGGTATGGCTTGGCTCATGTTGTGCCGCAGCATGGCTTAGAATATCATGAAGTTCATCTTATCTTCAGTTATATTAATTCAGTTGAGCCTCAGGGACTTTATTTAAAAAAAAAAAAAAATAACTTTCACCAAGATAACTATCTGATATAGTACAGATTACTGTGATATCCTTTTCCAGAGTCTCTCCCATTTAAATATAAAGTTTTAAATGCAGAACTATGTTTTTTTTTTTAAGGGTCAATGCCTTTGCAGCCAGGGAAACTATGGATCTTTTCTTGGTTAACGCTTTCAGGACCTTTCAGGGCTTTTGTGCCTTAGTGACCTGACAGATTTTGTTTTGAAAATTTAGTTGTATTTTTTTTTTGGTTGCCATAATACTCAAACACATAGAAGCAGTCTGTCTTCACTGCCCTTAAAAAAAAGAGGGATACAGATTTTTATGGCATAGTATACATACTTATTTCTGTGTGTTGTTAAACTGCTATCATGTGTCCTTTGATGCCTTTTCACATACTGTATACAGAAGCACGGGCACAAGTATGTGTGCATGAAAGGTACCTTAACCACTTAAAGCGGATGTCCGCCGAAAAAACTAATATTAAAAGCCAGCAGCTACAAATACTGCAGCTTCTGACTTTTAATATTAGCACACTTACCTGTCCTGGAGTCCAGCCCCGTCGGCAGCAGAGGACGAGTGATCGCTTGTCACTCTGCTGCCCCCCCCCCGCCATACTCGGTGAGGGAACCAGGAAGTGAAGCGCTCCGGCTTCACTGCCCGGTTCCCTATGGCGCATGCGCGAGTCGCGCTGTGCCGTGCTGACTGGTTCCTGCTGTGTTCTGGGAGCTGTGTGTTTTTCCAGAACACAACAGGGAGGGCGGCGGGATCTGACATCCTGCCTGCAGTCTACCCTCAGACTGTGTGGCCGGAAGTGGGTCCAAATACCTGTCTTTAGACAGGTATCTGCACCCCCTCCCCCTGAAAGTTGTCAAATGTGACACCGGAGGGGGGGAGGGTTCCGATGAGCGGAAGTTCCACTTTAGGGTGGAGCTCCGCTTTAAGGACCAAGTCTCTTTTTGACACTTGTTGTTTACAAGTTCAAATTTTATTTTGCTAAAAAATTACTTAGAACCCCCAAACATTATATATATATTTTTCAGACACCCTAGAGAATAAAATAGTGGTTGTTGCAATACTTTACATCAAACCGTATTTGCGCACCTGTCTTACGAATGCATTTTTTTGGGGGGAAAAATACACTTTTTTGACAAGTGTAAGGCTGGCCGAAGGCTAAAGAGAAAACAAAGGGTGTCCCATATGATAACTAAATAAAGTAATGTAGTAACGGCACCGAGGAGACACTCCCCCAATGATGGGGTTGTTTACCGTAACCAAAACCTACTAACCAAATATACAAGAACCTGGGAGGGAACCCTTAGAAGGAAAGGTCACCCCCAGGGAAAGGGCTACTATTGGTAAATCAAGGTCTATACTCAAGAGTGAGAATAATCTCTATAATTTATTAAATATCAAAGTACTACAAAACGAGATAAAAAATGTCAATTTATACTGAAACGTAAGAAACGTGGCAGAGCTAGTAAGTGAAAAAGTATGCTACCGCTTAGGCAATGTAGCTATGTCAGACTCACAAACAAAAAACACATAACAAACATGTAACAATGGAACTCAGACAGTCCGGACACAAAGGTGTCACTTCTGTGATGGTTCACCAGGGCAAACCCCTATTTGGGAATTAAGTATTGTGCTATAAATATAAGCTTAATAAATTGGTGAACAAGTCACAGAGGTGACACTGCGGGGAGGGGGAGCAGGCTGTGGTGAAAATTCCCTGAATGGGTCTAGAGTGAGAATGCTGTGTGGACAGCTGCTGGCTGGAGCAAAGGGGCGTGAGTAGGGCCCACTATATGGCAAAATATGCCTTGCATGCAAAAATATCCAGAGCAATCAGTATAGGCATTCGGGGCTTTAATAGGACTTGAGGAACTGCAGTTCTGCTAATGGTAGTTGAACCTGACTGGTTATATGTGTGCAAAGTCTCACTCCTATATTGTGGACTCAAAGAGATCGAGACAGTTCCCAATATAGCACACAGTTCCTGCGTGGAAAGTTCAGTGACGAAAGATCCGTGCTTGTCAAACTTAACACTATTGAAATTGTAATTGGAAAGATCTTACCAGCTGTATAAGCTGCAATATGGATGATGACAAATGCTCTTCCAATTACATGCAGGGATTGCGCTCAACCGTCTGGCATTCCCAGTAGGTGAGGGGACACGTCACTTGGAGATGAGACCTTCGGAAATGCGGCTTACTCCGTGGTTTTTAGGAGGCAGGTAGTTCGCAGTGCTGTATCATAAGCAATTGCCTGTATTGGTGCACGCTGAGCCGGCAAAGATCGAGGAAAGTCCTTCAGCCGTGGATGTTTTCCTCCGTCACCCGCCCCCAGCTGGAAGGGGGAGTGTGTAGATGTGTCTAGCGTCTGAGCGTGATGACGTCAACGCGTTTCGCAGATGACTTGCGTAGCTTCGTCTGGACGCTTGGTTGTAAAGTTACGCATTCTATTTCAATGGCTTATATTAAGGCCTCGTACACACAAGAGGATATCCGCTGGAAACGGCCCGCCGGACCGTTTCCAGCAGATAAATCCTCTGGCGGATTTGGATCTGATGGCTGTACACACCATCAGATCGAAATCCGCGCGGAATACATCCGCAGTGACGTGACGCCGGGACGTGCGCGACGCTGGAAGGTAAATACTTCCACGCATGCGTCAAATCATTACGACGCATGCAAGGGAGGGGAGCGGACGGACTGATCCGGTGAGTCTGTACAGACGACCGGATCAGTCCGCTGGACTGGATTCCAGCGGATAGATTTTGTAGCATGCTACAAAATTTTTATCCGCTGGGAATCCGTCGGCTGGATTTTTATCCGCCGGGAAATGTCCGCTCGGACGTACAGACGACCGGATCTATCTGCTGGAACTGATCCGCGGATCAATCCCAGCGGATAGATCCGGTCGTCTGTACGAGGCCTTAGACTAGCCATGTTAAAGTATGGCCTTCGTTCCCGCGTCAAATTTTGAATTTTTTTTTGTGTAAGTCGTACGGGAATAGGAAAGGACGTAACGCATGTCGCCGTTCAAAAAATTACGCTGGTGCGACGTCATTTCGCGCAAAGCACGGCGGAAAATTACAAAACGGAGCATACGCAGTACGTTCGGCGCGGGAACGCGCCTAATTAAAATGATACACGCCCCATTTGAATTAGGCGGGCTTGTGCCGGACGGATTTATGTTACGCCGCCGCAAGTTTACAGGCAAGTGCTTTGTGAATCAAGCACTTGCACTGAAAACTTGCGGCGGTGTAACGTAAATGGGATACGTTACGCCGCCGGAATTCTACGTGAATCTGGCCCAATATGTTTACCTTTATGGCCGAAAGCTAGCCTGTGTTTGTGGGAGGAGTCTGAGGGTACTTAAGACTCCTTCCCTGTCAGGTTCTGTGTCTGCATTTTCCTTCAGGGTTCCCACCCACCCATTTCCCCCAGTCTTCACACATACTCATTGTACATTTTTCTTATTCTTATATTCAGTGCGTGCCCTCTTCTCAGGCATACCGACCAGCTAAGCCAAGGCACACCTCAGGCCTTGGTTATTAGGATTATCGCATTTCTTACTCGAAGACTCTGACTACAACAGTAAAGTTAGCCCAATTTTTGTCATATTGTGAGGATAATATTGTGAAAGATATGTTACGCTGAGTAAATTGATACCCAATATGTCATGCTTCAAAATGTACTAATTTTTTTTTGGTGTTGTGTCTGTTTTATATGTAGAATATTATATTTGTCTCGCATTAAAATTTGTTATTTTATGTATATGCTTTGCTATATATATTCTTTACTATTGGTAAAGGTAAAAGTCACAAATCATAATCTAATGCCACGTACACACGATCGGTCAAACCGAAGAGAACGGTCTGATGGACCGTTTTCATCGGACCAAACCGATCGTGTGTAGGCCCCATCAGTTATTTATCCATAGGTTAAAAAAAATCAAACTTGTTTTAAATTTAACCGATGGATACCTAACCGATAGAAAAAAAACGATCGTTTGTAGGCACGTCCATCGGTTAAAAATCCACGCATGCTCAGAATCAAGTCGACGCATGCTTGGAAGCATTGAAGCGTTTTTTTCAGCACGTCGTTGTGTTTCATGTCTGACACGATCGTTTTTTAACCGATAGTGTGTAGGCACGACTGACCATCAGTCAGCTTCATCGGTTAACTGATGAAAACGGTCCATCAGACCGTTTTCATCGGATTGACCGATCGTGTGTACAAGGCATAACAGGTTACATACCTGCTCACCTTCTGTAAAAATAAGAATGATATTCACAGTTCTACTATGTTATTACATTCACACCTAGACAGGGTGTTCTGCTGCTTTATGTCAAGAGGTTTTTTGTTGGTCATTCTATATTATAACAGGGCCATGTTACATTACTGTTTTTTGTAGACCAAAGTAATGTGAGTTTAATGGTACTTGGTACTATAATGGTAATTACATGTATTTAAGTTCAGCTTCCAATCATGTTAATAAGGAAAAAAATGTATTAACTTGATTGGGTGCTCATACACCTTTTTGTTATAATCACCTTTTAAATAATCAGCTAACTTGTCTGGTTAACCAGGATCATTTAGAAACGAAGCTGCTCCAGTTTTTCTCTGATTTTTTTACCACAATAACAAGGCAAACTCCAGAAATCATCCAGTTCTTTCAGAATGCAGAAATTACATGAACAGGCCATACGTTTTACTTTTTTTGCTCATTAACCACAGCTTCGGAAGGTTTACCCCTCTTCGTGACCAGGCCATTTTATGCGATACGGTACTGCACTACTTTAACTGACAATTGTGCGGTCACTGTACCCAAATAAAATTGATGTCCTTTTCCCCCCGCTATGTGCTTTCTTTTGGTGGTATTTGATCACCTCTGCATTTATTTATTTTTCGCGCTATAAACAAGAAAAGGCCAACAACTTAAAAAAAAATTATATTTTTACTATTTGCTATAAAACACACACAATAAAAATAAAACACAAATCTTCAGTTTAGACCAATATGTCTTCTGCTACATGTTTTTGGTAAAAAATCCCAATAAGCATATTGGTTTATGCAAAAGTTATAGCATCTACAAACTATGGGATATTTTTATAGAATTTTTATTTTATTTTTTTACTAGTGATAGGTGGCGATCAGTGACTTATAGCAGGACTGTGACATTGTGTCGGACAAATCAGACACTAAGGCCCCGTACACACGACCAAACATGGCTGCTAAAACTGGACCGCGGGCCAGTTTCAGCAGACATGTTCGGTCGTGTGTAGGAACGAGCGGACAGAATTCCAGCAAACATTTGCCCGCTGGGCCTTTTCCCAGCGGACAAATATTCCTGGACTTGTTTTAAAACAGTCCGCTGGAATCCTGCCCGCTCGGACATGTTCGGTCGTCTGTACAGACCTACCGTACATGTCCGAGCGCCCGCCATCCCTCGCATGCGTCGAATGACTTCGACACATGCGTGGAAGCATTTAACTGGCAGGCCCGCCCACGTCGCTGCGTCATCGTCGCGGCGACACCGCGGACACGCCCCGCGTATTGTTTACGCGCGGATTTCTGTACGATGGTTAGTACAGCCATCGTACAGAAATCCCCGGGCAGACATGTACGGTGAAAACGGTCCGGCGGACCGCTTTCATCGTACATGTTTGCCCGTGTGTACACGGCCTTAGTGACACTTTTGATACTTTTTGGGGACCCAGGGACACCAATACAGTGAGAACAATTGGTTGGAGATCAATACTCACTATTAATTACCACCATACTGGGTGTGCAGTATACCCGTGTGGTGTACCAAAATTTTCAGACTCACCAGTAATAGGTGCGGTCTCTGTGCCTAAATACTATAGAGAGAGAAGGGTTACAGGGGAAAGAGTCTCACTGTGAAGAGACACAGGCGGACCATGCTGCTTAATAAGGTATACATTTTATTAGAAAAATATATTAATACAAAAAAGGGGACCAAGACCAAGCACCCACTGGAGCATGGTCCGCCTGTGTCTCGTCAAAGTGGGAATCTTTCCCCTGTAACCCTTCTCACACTAGTACAGTGATCAGTGCTAAAATGCAGAATGCAGAGAGCCTTGGCAAGACCTGCAGCTTAATCATGTACTTGAATTATTGAAGGGGTCCTGAATCTTATGAACTAAATTAATAAATTCATAAAATTATATACCCGCAGCCATCGCTTAACAATTTAGTATACACATTTAATACAAATTTAAAATGAAAACATACAAATTAACACTATTTATCCAATATAAAAAAGTTCAGATCAAATTTGACGTTTAACCCCTTTAAAACTGACACCCTTGTCTCATATATCCAGAAAGATTCTTGCCGACTTAGTTGTCTTATAAAATTGTCCCCTCTCCAGTGTTTGGTCACGTTCTCTATCCCACAGAATTTTAAACACCTTGGATCCCTGTTTTGCACTAACCTAAAATGTTAACACTGTGTGTTCGTAAACCTTTTTTGATTTTATTTACGTGCTCCGCAATTCGGACCCCCAAAGGTCTGGAAGTCCTACCTATGTATTGTAGCCCACAATTACACTTAAGCATGTATACTACCCCCAAGGTATTTCAGGTGATCAGGTTTTTGATCTGGTATTTCTTATTGGTTACAGAAGAAGAAAGATATTTGCCTCTTTTGACCTTGTGTTTACATTGCCTATATAAGGGACACTTTCCACAAAAAATAAAAACCAAACAAAAAATAAAAAAGTCTGTTGTCCTTAGCTACCAGGGGATCAATGACCCCTGGAGCCATCTCTAAGGGTAGGGGTACGTCTATTTTGTATATGTTTATGAGGTGATGTGATTGACCTAAAGTGTTCAGCAGCTCGCTGAAATCCTAAGGTGGCTTGGCTCTTGGCTCTCTTGGCTCTCCAAAACTTCATATGCTTAGACCCTGGCTGCACAGCTTTGGTGGGCTGCGCTAGGTCGACTTCTCAACGGACTCTCAATGGTGCCTGGTTACATTGTTTCAATCTAACAAGGGTTGGGCTCATTTCTCATTTGCCATCTATACAACTGTATGAAATACACCTAAGCTGGATATTCTATCCCCCCGGGGGTTCCTCCAGTTCTGGTGTGCCTTCACATATATAGAAATATTATGTGAGATAAAAACTAAATGCTTTTTGCCTATACCAATAATAAAAAACCTTGAAGAAGGAGGTATACATATGTGCTGCAAAACAAATCCAGCCATTTGTCTCCGAAACATGTCGGTTATATGTATTCTGGCAATTTAAATTGCATGCTAGTTCTTTGTTTTAACAATTTTCTATGAACTCTATTTGTATACCTTTGTGTCTAATAAATATGTTCTCTATTTTTATACATACTTTTGGCATTCCACATTATTTCATTCCAATCTGTATTATCCCAGGGGCACTCCCTTCCAAAATTTACATATTTAACTGGAGTGTTTGCATGAGCATAATGACCGATTTTATGACACATATTGCACACAAAATATACAATCATCAATATTGGCATCATAAGGCACAAAGAGGACAAAGTATTGATCCTTTAATTATTACAAAGACACACTCGTGAGCACAAGAGACATTCCATATATACCTGTCATACAATAATAGCTAGTAAGCATATATAAAACAATGTAAGAGAGGGAAAGGAAAGCTCTACTTACATGGCTTCGAACAGGAGAGTTGTTTGTTCAAAAAAAAAAACAGAATAAGAAGAGAAGGAAAGAGAAATTAAAAAGGAGAACACAGTTGAAGGGAACCGGTGAAGAATAAGAGAAGAGGATTCATAGAGAAGAAAATAATTTGAAAAGGGGAGAGCAGTTTTAAGATTTTATGCAGGAAAAAAGCTTTTGTATGTTCAAATGTATAACAGCGTGGGGTTTTATAACCCAGATACACTGGAAGACAGTTCTGGCACAGACATACAGGAATGAAGTGTTGTAAAACACTTAATTTATCTATGAACTCCTCTATGGCAACCACATGCTGCCCTTGTAGAGACACACTGCTGTGTAGACTTGAGTACTTCAAATTCACTGAGCTATCTTCTACATAACTGACCTCATTCATTTTAGGTGTTGAGGATGAATAGTCTGCTTTGCACAGGAGCAACCAATTAGACAAAATCTTTCATCCTCCCACTCTAGCAAAGCTTTGTATATTATTGGTTGCTATAGGGTTACACAACATAACATTAGAGAGACAACCCTTTCCTTTAGTGTTTGTAGCAAGTACATAGTTGTTCTTTTACTGAGCATTTTATTTCTTCAGAAATTCTATAATTGCCCCTTTTTTATTACAGAGTCAATATCCTACACATTGCATCTCACATTTTATTTACAAATGAGTTATAAAGACAAACAGCTATCTATCACTCTACTACCCACATTCAGGCATAACCATGTCAAATAAAAAAATGTGGACACTTTTTTCTATTTACTATTCTTTCTTAACCACTTAATGAACAAAAGGTTTTACCCCTTCCTGACCAGGCCATTTTTTGCGATATGGCACTGCGTTACTTTGTACCCAAATAAAAATGATGTAATTTTTTCCCACAAATAGAGCTTTCTTCAGGTGGTATTTGATTACCTCTGCGGTTATTTTTGCAATATAAACAAAAACAGAGGGATAATTAAAAATATTAGTCCAATATATATTCTGCTACATATTTTTGGTAAAAAAAAATCCAATAAGTGTATATTAATAGCTATAGTGTCTACAAACGATGGGATATTTTTACGGATTTTTTTCTAAATTTTACTAGTAATGGCAGTGATGAGTTATTTTTAGCGGGACTGCGACATTGCAGCAGACAAATGACACTAACTGACAATTTTTTGGGAACCAGTGACATTATTACAGTGATCAGTGCTAAACATATGTACTGTTACTTTACTAATGACACTGGCAGGGAAGGGGTTAACATCAGGGGCTATAAAGGGATAACACGTTTTCTAACTGAATTTTAATCCTCATAATATACTTTTTTTATTTGCTCTTCTTTCTTCTGCTCAATATATAATTGAAAGTGTTTTGTTATATCTGTTTGATAAATAAAAAAAATACCTGTTCCTTTTGCCAGAAATCTTTTACGCTGATAACTTCCAGTGCTCTCTGCCTGTGCAAAAGGATGGGATATAGAGATACGGGGAGATAAGAAGAGGTCTTTTTTGTTTGTAATTTTTTATTTGTAACTTATTAGAAATGTAATAGGTAAGGATTGTCTGATAGCACATGCTAAAAAATTCATAGTGAAAAAGTGTAGGGATGGGCTATCTGTTCGAGTCAAACATGAGTTTGACTCGAACATTGTCTGTTCGCCCGTTCACCGAACAGCGAACAATTTGGGGTGTTTGCAGCAAATTTGAAAAGCCATTTAACACCCTTTAAAAGTGCTCATTTTTAAGGTTAATATGCAAGTTATTGTCATAAAAAGTGTTTGGGGACCTGGCTCCTGCCAAAGGGGACATGTATCAATGCAAAAATAAGTTTTAAAAACTGAATTTTTTTGGGGAGCATTGATTTTAATAATGCTTAAATTGAAAGAATAAAAGTGAAATATTCCTTTAAATTTCATACCTGGGGGGTGTATAGTATGCCTGTAAAGTAGCGCATGTTTCCCGTCCTTAGAAAAGTCCCTGCAGCATAATTACATTTCTAAAGGAAAAAAAGTCATTTAAAACTGATCGCGGCTATAATGGATTGCCAGGTCCTGACAAAATTGCAAATTTTAAAGGCTTATATGCAAGTGGACTAAGGGGGGAACCCATGCTGTTTTTTTTTTCAATGACTTTTATCTATATTGCCGACACCCAATAATTCATTATAGCCGCGATCAGTTTTAAATTACTTTTTTTTTCTTTAGAAATGTAATTTTGCTGCAGTGACTTTTCTAAGCACGGGAAACATGCACCACTTTACAGACATACTATAGGCACCCCCCAGGTACGAAATTTAAAGGAATTATAATACTTTTATTGTTTCACTTTAAACATTATTAAAATCACTGCTCCCGGAAAAAAACATTTTTTTTATTGATACATGTCCCCTGGGGCAGGACCCAGGTCCCCAAACATTTATGACAATAACTTGCATATTAGCCTTTAAAATTAGCACTTTTGATTTTTCATGTTCGTGTTTCAAACAGTGTTTGCATGTTCAAACAATTTTTTTGCCTGTTCGCATGTTCTGCTGCAAACTGAGCCCTTGGGGTGTTTGGCTCATCCCTAGTTGTCAAAAAGGTAGAAGCACCCTATATTTTTGGCACATTAACTTTTTAACTATTTTATTTGTACTTGCAGCCTGTTTGAAGAGATAAAATTAAGTGATGAGGAAATGTCCATGTATTGTAGAGATGTACTAAATATATATAAATTGTTTTGCCTTGACATATGCTTTAGTGTTTTCTGTGATAATAGTATTCAAGATTTATGGATACAGTATTTCAAAAACCATGTTTTATTAACTATAATGAGTTAAACAATTAATACAGGTTAATGTACCAACTTGAGATAGGCAGGAGCATTAAAAAAATGTCTTGTATGTCTGTTTTCTTGAACATGGGCACTCCAAAGGGTTTGTTTGAGACTATCTCTAAAAAGTGTTATGCAACGTACACACGATTGGAAATTCAAACCGTAGATTTTTTTCCGACGGAATTTTGGCTCAAACTTGTCTGGCATACACACAGTCTCACAAATGTTGTCGGAAATTCCGAACGTCAAGAACGCGGTGATGTACAACACTACGACGTGCCGAGAAAAATTAAGTTCAATGATTCCGAGCAGGCGTCGGAATTGCATACAGACGATCGGAATTTCCAACAAGAACTTTTGCTGTCGGAAAAATTGAGAACCAGCTCTCAAATTTTTCTTGTCGAAAATTCCGACAGCAAATGTCCGATGGAGCCTACACATGGTTGGAATTTCCGACAAAAAGCTCACATCGAACATTTGTTGTAGGAATTTCTGATCGTGTGTACGCGGCATAAGTCAGCTTTTGCTTTCTTTAATTTTTGTATTAATTTCTACTTTTTTTTATCCGCTGACTTCTACAGGAAAAAGTAAAGTTGCATTTATACATTGTATTAGTGAATAGAGGCAACTAGCTGTTTTGTCAGATATGGTATTACAATTAACATACCTATACTATATCTCAAAACTTTGCATTTCTTAGTTAGTTGGCCAACCAATAAAAAGTATATCTACACCTCCACAACCTACCAAAAAAGTACATATGAATTCATAGTCTCTCTACTTTTTTATAGGGGTTATCCGAACAGCTTTACCTAACATGGACAGAGAAGCTAAAGATCAGTATCTTCTTGTAATACAGGCAAAAGATATGGTTGGCTTAATGGGAGGACTATCCGGTACAACGTCTGTCACAGTCACCCTTACAGATGTCAATGACAATCCACCAAGATTTCCCAAGAGTAAGTTATCATCTTAGAACAAACATTGTTTTTCTCAGCATGTAGAAAAATAAAGATACATGATTGAATAAAGGGGGAGGTAAGGTTTTGCAAATATTTTTTGCAAAGAATTTCTAAATGTATTTTTGCCAAAGCTGAAAAATAAAAAAGCAGGGTGATATAAAATATTGCATATACATATTTAGGCTGAATTTTAATTTTTTCAGGATATGATTTAAATATCAGCTGTTTATATAGTTCAGTAAATCAAGTTGAAATGTACCCAAAAAAATCAAATCAATGATTTCAGATTGTCCCCTCCCACTTTCTGTTTTTAGAGAACCAAGGTGATAACGTGGCAAACAGCCTCTGCTGTGCCCTCTCCTTAGAAAACATATAATGCTCTTTGACACCAGTGTCAAGGGTACAATTTAGGGTGTGTTTATAAAAAATGTGCATAGTAATTTGTCCAGCGAAAATGCAAATGATCTGTTATTAAAGGGTAACTCCACTTTTATGTAAAAACAAATAGCAACAAAAAAAAATAATAATATAGAATATACAATTGCGGCTCAGGTCATATTCTAATTGCATGTCAATAAAAATGACATTTTCTTTTCAATCTGTAACTGTGTAATTTTCTATAAAATGCAATGCAATGTGGATACCTGGAGGTGTTCTGTACACAGGATCTGTACAGAACACTTCCCGGAAACATAATTTACTGCTGGTGTGATTGGCTCACTGATTTTCCCAGAAGTCTGCAGTAAGATAGAAGTCAGATTTCAGGCATCCCCTGCAACAAAAGTGTAATTTTTGGTGAGATACTCTTAATAGGAAATCACATCTAAAGGGGTGCACGCCCCATTAGATTCACTTTCCACACAGAAACAGACACATACACAGTGATTTTTTCAAAATAACAAAAGGTAAGAATCTGCAACAAAATTTGTTAAAATCCTTATAATGTACATAGATCCCCCAGAGGGGACTGTTTTTTTTCTTAACAAAAGTAGAGTTAATCTTTAAGCTATTTCTTCTGCTGGACAGATGTTTTTGATTGATTTTGAAATGGAAATACTTCATTTGGCCACTAGATGGTGTCAAGTTTCATAGGATGTTTCTGTGTTACTTGGTGCCATCTAGTGACCAAATGCAGTATTTTCAACTATAAATCAATATCACTAAAAGGCACACTATTCTGCTATGAACACTTTGTTGTATGCTCTCTACTGCATACCCTTCAACACTGTAAACTGTTTTCCATTTTACACACTGCTCCACTTTTGTACACTATACTGTACATTTTCCACTGCTTTACATATTGCTCCACTTAGTATGGTGGGTAGTTATTTGTATACTGCAGCAACATACCTTGCCACTGTTTCTGTCCCCACTCCAACAAATATAACGCTAGTTTTCTTTCTCTTATGCACACTATCCTTCCTTTGTCCAACCAGGAACACTTTTGCTAACAATGTTAAATCTAATTAAATATACACAAATTAAACAGGTAAACTAGAGGAAATTATGCAATTGCTTTAATTGCTTTTCAGTAAAACATAAATGAACTGTAAGAGCACTGGGCTTAGGAGACTTGAAAAATAATTTCTTTAACTAGGCATCTAAAAATTATATAATTGTTCATTAGTGAACTGTTCAAATAATAAACTTATAACAATCTCAATGCTATTTAGAAGGTCTTAAATGAAATGGTTATTCCCGTTGTAAGTAACAATTGTATATAATATTCCCCAGTCAACGTACCATAAGAAAAGATAATATACAGCCTGCTCTGTTTTAAGAAGATCTAACAGAAATATAATACTTCACAGTTCTTTTTAACCACTGTATGCTTGCTACAACGTATAATGAACCTGGCTGTCACTATTAAGGTCAAGACCTAAAGATGAAAACACTGAAGTCTGCTTCAGGTTTTGAATTAATCCTTGATATATAACAAAAAAAAAACTATACTTGTAGGCACAGAAAGTAAAAGGATAGGCAGTGTTAACAATGAGTGCACAGAATACTGAAATGCTGATGAAAATTAATGTTAATGTGAAGATAGGAAGTGTAAAGAAGAGCTGGGTTTTATGGAGACTATTCAGTTCCTAACAACTGAAATAATTAGAAAGAAAGCACTGTTTGGTACTTAACGCCAGTTCCTACAATGGGCTTTTGATAATATTCATTATTATACATCACAGTATAATAAGGCACATTAAAGCACATTTTCCCAGTATAAATGTAGGTGTCCATGCCATAAGTCACAGATGCAATCTTCCAAACTATATAGCTTCTGTGTCATTGAATTTGAAGAAAATATTTTGTCGTCATCTATTTTGGGTGGAAACTGAAGCATTTGTTACTGTATATTGTTACCTGTTTCGATTACACTCCTATGCCCTATAAATACAAGTTTATTAAATAGGTAAAAGGCCCCTGTGATGAAAAACCACAGGAAACTTATAATGTATTTTTTTGAAGTACCACTGGCTGATAACATGGAAGATGGGTGTTGAAATGTAAACTTAGGCTCAAAAGAACAATAAATTATAACAATACCTGGAGCCTAGTCATTTTATAGGCCCACAAAAGCTATTATGGTTAATTAGATATTCCAAAAGACACATTGTGCTCAATCCCCATACCCTAAATTTTAACACTACATCTAAAGTGATTCCTTAAAGCAAAACCAAAGTATATACACCTATCAGCCATCATTTTTAACCACTCACCTAATATTAACCTCCCTGGCAGTAGTCAGCAGGGTCAATCTGATAACAGGCAGCAGGAACGCAGGTACTAGATAAAGACAATTTAGCACTGACACTAGGCAGATCCCACACTTAAATAGGGCGCCGTGCGCTGGGATTCATGGAGGCGCGCGCATGAGCACTGCGGGTGCGCTACTGCACATGCCCGCTCTGAGTCCCATACATTTCAGTCTAGGAGCACATTAGCGCTAGCGGACCGGGAATTTGTGGCTGATGCCTGGGAATGAGTGCTTGCTGCACGAGTTCTCTGACATTTATTGTGTTAGTATTTTGAACTATTTTTACGTTGCAAAAAAATGGAGTAGCGCTGAGAAAAATGAAGTGAAGGCCTTCAAAGGACAGAAGGCTGTATGAAACACAATGTCTATCAAGGTGATGTAATATACAAGAGTGAAGACAATTATTAATAATAGTCCATGTGAAAATCAAGTTCAGAGCGTGACACCCCAATG
Organism: Rana temporaria; assembly: GCF_905171775.1. Classification (NCBI taxonomy): domain Eukaryota; kingdom Metazoa; phylum Chordata; class Amphibia; order Anura; family Ranidae; genus Rana; species Rana temporaria. The sequence continues at coordinate 284,150,342 of NC_053493.1, read as the reverse complement.
TGATTCAGGTTAAGTGAAGTCTGGTTCCAATGAAAGAAATGCGACTTGCTGACCCTTACCACAAAGAAAGATCCTAACGGACCAAATCAAGCTGGATTCACTGGGTATGCTGGAGAGGATCCTCTCTGTATATACGATCCCTCCAGGGGTCACCAGTCGATCAGTGAAGCGACAAAATAAAAAGGAAAAAACTCTTATAGTGTAAATCCGTGTATGATGATCATAAACGTGTATCCCCAGTGACTGGTAACAGACAGTGTGAACATAAACAAACCACCACCAGTACACACACTGACCCTTACCAGAGCCACTGATCCATCAGGATCAGTCAGAGCATAGGGGATATACACAGTAGGCAGCGATGGGACGTCTCAGCCAATGTTGGAACAGGAGATGCGGCAGGTAGGATATGTGAGAGGAGGAAGAAAGACTCACATAGCGTAATACCGTAGGAATATTTAATAAAAAAATTATTATATTTTTTATTAAATATTCCTACGGTATTACGCTATGTGAGTCTTTCTTCCTCCTCTCACATATCCTACCTGCCGCATCTCCTGTTCCAACATTGGCTGAGACGTCCCATCGCTGCCTACTGTGTATATCCCCTATGCTCTGACTGATCCTGATGGATCAGTGGCTCTGGTAAGGGTCAGTGTGTGTACTGGTGGTGGTTTGTTTATGTTCACACTGTCTGTTACCAGTCACTGGGGATACACGTTTATGATCATCATACACGGATTTACACTATAAGAGTTTTTTCCTTTTTATTTTGTCGCTTCACTGATCGACTGGTGACCCCTGGAGGGATCGTATATACAGAGAGGATCCTCTCCAGCATACCCAGTGAATCCAGCTTGATTTGGTCCGTTAGGATCTTTCTTTGTGGTAAGGGTCAGCAAGTCGCATTTCTTTCATTGGAACCAGACTTCACTTAACCTGAATCACATTGGGGTGTCACGCTCTGAACTTGATTTTCACATGGACTATTATTAATAATTGTCTTCACTCTTGTATATTACATCACCTTGATAGACATTGTGTTTCATACAGCCTTCTGTCCTTTGAAGGCCTTCACTTCATTTTTCTCAGCGCTACTCCATTTTTTTGTATCAGATTTTATGTTAGTATAACATTTTTGAGTTAGCAGCTTGTTCACGATTTGTTTGCATTAGTAAGCGCACTTTTTTCCTTTTTATATCTATTTTTACGTTGGGCTAAAATAACTTCCCAAAGATCCATAAAGGAGAATAAGTGATTAACTTGCAATGTAGCAAGATACTGAGTGCATAATCAAATATTTGTGTTCTCTGACTGGGAATAGTGAATCCAAAACAATAATGAAAAATATGTGTTTTCTAAATGGGAATAGTGAACAATAAACAATGCTAGGGCCGAAGCAACTAATCGATTAATAGACAACTAATCAATTACAATTTTCATAATCAATAAATCGGCCAGTAACACAATGGGGTTAAAAAAACGAAAATTAGCGGACCCTTTATAGTACAAAAAAGCAAATCGCTACTGTAAATATTACTTTAAAAAAAAATGAACCCCTTACAGTAGTGATTATTTGCTCTTTTTGTACTTATTCTTGTTTTTTTAAACCCATTATGTTACTAAACATCTCAGGCCTGTGTTCACACCTCTTTTTTGGTGCTTTTTGCAGAAACACACTACAGTTCATTTACATGTTTTCCTATGGGACACATTCACATCCATGATTTTTTTCAGCTGCTGTGTAAAAAGTACTATCTATTTTAAAATGTCTAAGATTTCACATTTCTGTCCCAGTGACCGTGGTCTACCAGACAATAAAAAAGGGGAAACCACGGCAGGAGCTTTAACTCTTCCCAACGCAATTAAAAAAATGTTTTTTCTAATATTCATCATTTGAATTTCTTCTTTCTTTAGAGTCTGATCAGTATTATGTTCCTGAATCATTGCCTGTTGGCTCAACAGTAGCCAAAATAAAAGCAGCAGATGATGATGTGGGACTAAATGCTGAAATGGAATATAAGATTGTTGATGGTGATGGCCAAAGTGTCTTCAAAATATCTGTGGATAAAGACACCCAAGAAGGAATTGTTTCAATTCAGAAAGTAAGAATATGGATTGTTTACAATGGTACTTACATTGTTTTATGAATGTCGCTCATTGAATGCATAAACAGAATAGGTGAAGGATTTTAGAAAATATGTTGGTATTTAGTTATTTTCTAATCCTGGTTTAACCACTTAAGCCCCGACCAATTTTGCAGCTAACTGCCCAGGCCAGGTTTTGCGATCCGGCACTGCGTTGCTTTAACAGACAATTGCACGGTCGTGCGACGTGGCTCCCAAACAAAATTGGCGTCCTTTTTTCCCCCACAAATAGAGCTTTCTTTTGGTAGTATTTGATCACCTCTGTGGTTTTTATTTTTTGCGCTATAAAAAAAAATAGAGTGACAATTTTGAAAAAAATTCAATATTTTTTACTTTTTGCTATAATAAATATCCCCCAAAAACATATATAAAATATTATTTTTTCCTCAGTTTAGGCCGATACGTATTCTTCTACCTATTTTTGGTAAAAAAAATCGCAATAAGCGTTTATCGATTGGTTTGCGCAAAATTTATAGTGTTTACAAAATAGGGGATAGTTTTATTGCATTTTTATTAATTATTTTTTTTTTACTACTATTGGCGGCGATCAGCGATTTTTTTCGTGACTGCGACATTATGGCGGGCACTTCGGACAATTTTGACACATTTTTGGGACCATTGTCATTTTCACAGCAAAAAATGCATTTAAATTGCATTGTTTATTGTGAAAATGACAGTTGCAGTTTGGGAGTTAACCACAGGGGGCGCTGTAGGAGTTAGGGTTCACCTAGTGTGTGTTTACAACTGTAGGGGGGTGTGGCTGTAGGACTGACGTCATCGATCGAGTCTCCCTTATAAAAAGGATCACTCGATCGATACGCCGCCACAGTGAAGCACGGGGAAGCCGTGTTTACATACTGCTCTCCCCGTTCTTCAGCTCCGGGGAGCGATCGCGACGGAGCGGCTATAAACGAATAGCCGCGCCGTCGTCCCGGATCGCTCCCCGAGGGAATCCGCCCGCCGCACACAGCGCGGGGGGATCCCGATCGGACCCCCCACCCGCTAGAAGGCAGGGACGTATATATATACGCCCATCTGCCTGTCCGTGCCATTTTGCGGACGTATATACTCGTGCGGCGGGCGTTAAGGGGTTAAATAAAAACTATGTGCAAAACCTTTTCTTTTTCATTATTGGATAGAGTAAGGGAAGGTTATAACCCCTGTCAGTTTATTTTCTTGTCATCTGTGTCCCATTGGAGAGATTTTCCTTCATCTCCTGTCCATAGTCAAAACAGGAAGTAAGAGGAAATACTTTTTCTCTAAATCACCTTAGCAGGTGTTCTAAGCCCTCCCCATTCTATACAAAACGGAAATGCCTTTAGTTATACTTTAATAAATTGTATTTCATTGTTTCATGTAATTTCAGGTTGATGTGTGATTTCAGTGGTTGTGCACTTTTCAGATTTTACTGATTGTCATTTATCTTCATGGCAAAAAGCAGCCTTTATTTTTACCTGCCTAACACCAGAATCAGATAACACTACAGATATATAATAATATAAGATATTACAATGGAAACACTTAGATATGGGTTACACATTTCACTTTAATAGGTTACATTTGAAGTACACTTGTATTAGGAGGAAAAGGTTGACTGATATTCCTGACCTCTTTCTGTAAATGCTAGTTACCTGTCTGTTTGTGGCTTCAGTACTTTTAGTCACTAACCTGGAGCAAGTATTCCTCAGATGAAATGAGAACACCTGATTTGCATACTTGTCTTGGATCAGTGATGCACAAAGTACTGGAATTATATGCTTATGATGGAAACAAAATAACAAACATTTTTGAAGAGAGGTGAGCAATATAAGCCTGCATGCCCCATGGACTGGTTTGACAGATTGTAGTGCTAGAAAATGTAAAGTCTACTTACAGTTATTTTTCTCATATTATATTTAGTTGGAAAGCATTAGAACCTTGGTCAGGTGTTTACTGCTCTCTAATTGTCCTGATGACCATTGCAAATGGGGTAGAAAGTGATGTGAGAGACAACATTTCAATTGTTACTGGAACAGAAATAGAGGGCGATTCTTCCCATGGGGAAAATTATTACAGAGATAACAGTCTAAGCGAGTATATTCCTTACTTCCCTTATTTTCCTTACTTTGGTGGGATCTACCCTTAAAAAGCTTGTAGAGAATATATCTGCTTCTAGGGCGACATTCTGGTTGTTATTTGTGGTCCTCCTTCATGCTTGCTGGTTGATGTGGTGCTGCTGTGTAAAAAGACACGTTGAATTAATACACATGATCTGATAAAGGGACATGCCCCCGAAACATATTATCATGGTGACTGGCTTTTATTCTTTGGCTTGACATAGTTTGCTCTCCAAGACTTCCAGTTTGCCCTCACCAGCCAATGTTCAGGCACTCTTTTGCTAGGTGTATGGCACCTGGGTTTTTCAGACACAGGGCTTCAGGAAAATGTGCCATCTCTGTGACCTTGGCGGCTGTAATCTACAAACTTCTCCCACTGTCCTTAGGCTCCTGGGCTGTGTAATCTACTGTTGAATCCGGGATCATGTGTCATCCATCCTTTAGCATTTGGGATTATGTGTTTCTCTTCTCCACTGGCTTGGTGATGTATCAGTCTGGGCACTCCTGCATGTCAGACAAAAAAGCAAGAGTTAGATATCTGTGAAAAAATAAGATGGAACAATTATATCAATAATGTCCAAAAAAATTAAGAAAAACTTTTTTGCAAAGTCTTTGATAAAAAAAGAAAAAATGAATGAAACAAAGTCCAAAATGTGTGATGTAAACGTATTCAGTCTTTACAATGTTGGGATGACACACAACTGTAATAGATGAATAAAGAGGAAGCCGCCACCAAACAAAAATACTGACCCTTACCAGAGTCTGCGATCCCTGTGGGGATCCGATAATGCAGAGAGTATCACAATCCAATGGCTAAATCAGAACATCCTTCCTGAAGTAAACGGGGTCCTCAGTAATCACCGATAATAATACGGAACATCCAAAGAAAAAAATAAACTAACATAGTGTAAATCCGTGATAAAACACTCCAAAAATAGAGAGCAACACCCAGTGATTGGTTGACAGTCAATCGTGATAAATAGAAGGATAGCCACCACCAACGTACACACTGACCCTTACCAGAGCCTATGATCCCAAATGGGGATCAGACAGTGCGGGGAATGGTGTAATCCAACACAGAGAAACCAGAGCGTCCTTGATCTTATGGTCCTCGAGGGTCACCAATGGAATGGCAGAGTGTCCATAAAGCAAGGAAAAAATTATAATCATCAGCTTGGCAGCTATGTAGTTCTGCCGGTGTCTCTCCCCGGCCTACACATGTTTAGGAACTGTGCCAGCAAAGACACGTTGAATTGATACACATGATCTGATAAAGGGACACGCCCCCGAAACATATTATCATGGTGACTGGCTTTTATTCTTTGGCTTGACATAGTTTGCTCTCCAAGACTTCCAGTTTGCCCTCACCAGCCAAAGTTCAGTCACTCTTTTGCTAGGTGTATGGCACCTGGGTTTTTGAGACACAGGGCTTCAGGCAAATGTGCCATCTCTGTGACCTTGGCGGCTGTAATCTACAAACTTCTCCCACTGTCCTCAGGCTCCTGGGCTGTGTAATCTACTGTTGAATCCGGGATCATGTGTCATCCTTTAGCATTTGGAATTATGTGTTTCTCTTCTCCACTGGCTTGGTGATGTATCAGTCTGGGCACTCCTGCATGTCATGCTTTTTAACTTTACATTTAAAGCGGAGGTTCCGCGGTATATCTTTTATTTTTTTATTTTTTTTAATAATGTATTGATTGTTTTAATGTTTAGCAACTTGGTACTCACATGTTTAAGGTTTCTAATCATCCCCAGTCTAAATTGGCCGAAAACGTAAACTTATAAAAATCGCTGCCGGAATTTGCCATTTTGCCTGTGGGCATTGGCAAGCCCACAAGCAAATACTTCTGGGAAGCGGTGAATTCTCATCACGTGACCTGCTTGATGAGTCACGTGACAAGTGAAATCCTGCGAGATTAGGACGGTCGGCGTTGTGAATTGTCTTTTGGGATGCATGACACTGTGCTCCCAGGAGACATTGGGGCGCTGGGGAAGAGAAAAGATGCGCCCACTCCCGCGAGAGGGATATCAGGAAGTGTCTGCAAATACTCCAGATTCACGGTAATTAAACACAATAAAAGAAATTAATAGACACATGTTTATGTATATACTGCACTGATCTGGATATGCTAAAGTGGATATTTAGGGTGAACTTCCGCTTTAAGTGAAATCTGATTTTATCTATTCCTGGGCTTGTGGCTTTATTGACTTCCACAGGGCTGGGAGCACTTCTTTATTTGTTGTTATGTGGAATTAATAGCACATCATCATCACAAACAGCACAGCTGACATTGGGCTAAAGTAGCTGTGAAAATATTTAAAACACAGAATTAAGTACCCTATCCTTTTCATGTTGTGGTAAATGTAGGCTTTCTGATCACCTGATATTGGTTGGGAATTTAAAAACTTTGATCATTACTGATTGTGCATGTAAATGCAAACTCTTGGTGCATGTAACATGCAAAATCCCCAGTAGCTCAAATGAGTAAGTTATCAAATTTAATTTACATTCTGATTTATTACTCACAGATCCTCCTAAACAGTCCATTTGTGCTCAAATAATTTGGGTCCCAAGTAATAGCATTCCAAATTACAGTTGTTAATTGCCTCCACAAATTTGGCTTGCCTCCACACTACATATTATAACTTTGCATTCGAAAGCTGGATGGGAGTAGTAAAATTTTTATATACAGATATGTTTGCCATTTTGATTGAGGAAAGTAAATATTTCCATGGCAGATAAAGCAAAACATATAACTTCGAATACTTTATCCTCTGAACATCACTTCTAATTAGTTTTACAATGTAATCAATTATTATCACAGTAGCTGCTTGTAAAATGTACGTTCCCAAACAAAATATTCTATACTTAAGCCTTAATTTAAATTCAGGGATGGTAGACTGATCAAATCTAAAATAAAAATCCCATTACTTTGAGAATATATATTATTTAATTGGCAACCTGGAGGAAAATGGCTGTGAAAGTAATCAATTTAGGTACATTGTTATTTATCATTAAATAGAATAACAACATAAAACTTGTACCTTCATTTAACTTTACTTACAGAAGAAGTGCAACTGACTAGAAAACTTTATATTATTGCAGCCAGGCAGATTTTGCACTTCATAAAACGTACAAGGCCAGGCCATTTATCGAGTTTGTTTGCTACTCCTTTTTGACTTAAGTGATAAAATGATTAGGGTGTAAATCACACTGATGTTCGCCAATATGTACTCTACAATTACCTTTATACAAGCAACAAAGTCATATGTTCATATATAATTTATACAATTACTATAGGTTATTGGTAATAATTTGCCTAGATGATTTAAGTACAAAGGTTCTCAGTTTGTGCCAAGACAAACAGTATATTATCAAACAGATTATACTGAAACGTTTTCCAAAAATGTACTTTTTGCCAAAAGTGATATTTTTTATTGACTGTCTAAAGTGTAGACTTTGTTAAGCCAAATAATTATGTATGCGACTCAGTACTATGTAAATTACTAATTCAATCCTCCGGTTAAATATTAAAAATTGAGTCTAGTTATAAATGTAGGAAAACATCTTTCTATATGGCAGAAGAGATACTTTAAGTCACTTTTGCAATAAATGCTCTTCCTAATCCCAGCAACTGTATGGGACTTGATGTAAGTGACCTAGAAAAAGACAGAAAGAAGATGGTAGTGGTGACAATGTATACATTAGTGGAAAGAATGCACCCTATATCGCTGGTGGAAGGAACTTTGTGAAAGTATGCAGGCTGGAGATGTTATTATTAAAATAAAAGCTTTCAATTTGCAGATGGACGCTGCCACCTTTGGCCTGCATTGACACCAATCATATGATACTTGTAATTGTCATCTAAAAAGTATGGTATTAAAAAAAATACATTAAACCTGAAGTTTAGAAAAAACAAAATGATAGCTTTAGAAACTCAATTTACCTGTAATGAAGTATGCCCCATGTTTTGCAGGCGGCTGGATTGTTTAGAAATCTTCTGTGTGGGGTGACCCGTCCTTGTCTTGTTTTTGAACACCAGCACTAAGGGAGTTAATAGCTCTGAATCTTCTGTAAAGCTACAGTGAGCAAGCTATCAATGGGGGACCCACCCTCTTCTTCCTCCTCCATTGTGAAAAGTAGTTATAGAGCATTGGTCCTCAAACTACGGCCCTCCAGTTGTTCAGGAACTACAATTCCCATCATGCCCATTCATGTCTGTGAGTGTCAGAGTTTTACATTGCCTCATGGGATGTGTAGTTCCACAACAGCTGGAGGGCTGTAGTTTGAGGATCCCTGTTTTAGAGGGTACACTGAATGTAAACCAATCTTTGAATGAGGGTGAATCCGATGAATGACAGAATTCTCTCTCCCATCCGGAGATTGAGTTATATGCATGTTCGCTATGAAACAACTTTTACAAAAAGAGGGAGAGGTTGACTACAGCTTGACAGAAAACTTGGAGCTATTAACTCCCACAGTGATGGAAGTTCAGCAGCAGATAGAGGCACATCCTTGCACATAAGACTTCTAAGATATCCAGATGTCTGTCCAATGTGGGACATAATTCATTACAGGTAAGTTAGGTCACTAGAGATATGAGAAAGATTTTTTTTTGCTAGACTTCAGCTTTAAAGAAATAAACTTTTTTTTTATTATTTAAACATGTGTTATGCCCTATTGGGGAAGTCCTAGCACAAGAAACTCTTAAGAAAACCCTCTCTACATTATACCTTACCCTACTAGGGGTTGACTCACCTAAAATGAACGCTCTTTGGGAAAAGTGGCAGACTGACATTCCTAGTTTGGATACAGAGAATTGGGAGGAATACTTTGAGGATGGGTCTAAACTTGTGATATCCTGTAGGGATAAGTTGTTGCAATCCAAATTCATGCACCAAGTATATTACATGCCTCAGAGACTGCATCAGATTTACCCTCATAGGTCAACAAATTGCCCCAGATGCCAATCTTCTGATAGCACCTATATGCATATGTTCTGGTCCTGTCCCCTCGTGATGACATTTTGGGCAGTGGTCTTTGAGAGTATCAATATACGACTACAACTGTCACTCCCGTTATCGCCCGAATTAGCCCTGTTGGGTATCCATGAGGATGACCAAAGACCCCGCTACACTAAGTTGCTCATCTCCTTTTTGTTATTCTATGCCAAAAAGGATATTCTAAGGAAATGGGCCTCCCCCTCTCCCCCAAAGGTGGAATCATGGGACTCCTCCATAAATGCTGTGTTACCTATGTATAAGATGACTTACACCTACAAGGGATGCCCTCAGAAATTTGACAGGATCTGGTTACCCTGGATTGAATAGTTTTAATAATTTTGTTGAGAAAGATTTGAGACACTACCCCCAGGTATCGGGATGTGAGCATATGATGTTCCCGCCCCCTTCACTACTCGGACAGTGTGTATTGTTTTTCAAACTACCATTTTCATTATTTGAATGATGGGAATGACCAGAAATATTGTATGATCTGATGTGTAAGTTTACTTTTGTCTTGGATTTTTTATGTATGGATCAATCCATACAGAGCAATGTGTACAGTGCTTATTGAGGATTACATCTGGGAAAACTTGTCAAGGAGGGTTTACAACCACTTTAATACCCTTTGGTCATAAAAGGGTTAAGCTAAGAGTCCTGTGTGATGTGAACAGTGTTAGACATAAGAATTCACCTCTGAATTGGATTTCTTTGAAACTTACTTCCATATTTATGGTTTGACTGTGTAAACTTAGTCACTCAATTTGTCTTTGGCATGACAACTTTACATGGACTAAATAGGGTTTAAGAACCATTAACTGTATTATCAGTGGAATGATAAGTTGATATGTGACATATTGCTAAACAGGAGCCAAACCAATCCACAGATTCATAAGGATAGGGTTTATTTGGATTTTTGCTAACTGAACAATCCTTTCTTGTGATAAGAAAAGAAGAACCCAAGAGCGATATTAAAAGCATTATTAAGAGCGTTATTAAATTTATTTTGGGAATTGTCAGTTTTAAGCCTTTGGTCACGGACAATAGAGTGAAATAAAGGTTAATGGATAATCTTCAGTAATGATGCCATCATGCTAAATCTTTAAAAAGTTTGCCCTTTACTGTCAGAAAATTAAGAAAAAGTGCTAAAATGCATGCACTGAGCACAACTGATTCTTGCATGATGACATTGATTTAGTGAGGTAAAAAGGAAAGGGTCGTAAAAATACAGAAATTGTTTTTCTTTATCTTGATTTGACTACACTATACTTTTACCACTTGCTGACCACCCTATTGAACTTCTACTGATACAGGGTGACTGCTGTGGGCAGAATCACATATTCTTTATATGTGTGATTCTGCAATTCTGCCTGCAGGGGGTGCGGTGCGCATGCCACCAGCAGATCACCTGTGCTGTCATGATTTACAGCACAAGCTGATCTGTGGGTTCCGAGGACTTGATGTCCTCCGACACCCGCCAATTGCCAGTTAAACACATATAACTGAAATCTGCCAAGGCATATCTCAGTTCTGATGAGGAGGGTGGGGGGGGGCAATCCTGTATTTCTGAAAAGCAGACACTAGGATTGGTCTCTTCCCCTTGTAAAAGCAGCACACCGTACGCAAAAAACACTGGCTAGACACCCAGTTAAGCTTTTAATCGCTTTAGATGTTTAACCACTTCCCAGCCAGTGTCATTAGTAGAGTGGCTGTACATATTTTTAGCACTAATCACTGTATTAGTGTCACTGGTTCCCGCAAATTGTGAAAAGTGTCAGATAGTGTAAGAATGTTCAGTGCTATATTGCAGTCCTGTTATAAGTCGCTGATCACCGCCATTACTAGTATAAAAAAAATTATAAATAAATAAAAAATCCATAAATATATCCCATAGTATGTAGACGCTATAACGTTCCTGTAAATCAATCATTATGTGCTTATTGTTGTTTTTTTGTTTGTTTTTTTACCAAAAACACGTAACAGAATACATATTGGCCTAAATATATGAAGACATTGGCCCAGATTCACATACCTTGGCGCATCTTTATGCGGGCGTAGCATATCGAATATACGCTACGCCGACGCTGCGCAGAGCGGCGAGCACAGTATTCACAAAGGAAATGCTCCCAACGTTGCGCCGGCGTAACGTAAATTTTTAGGCGTAAGCCGGCCTAATTCAAAGTAGGTGGAAGTGGGCGTGATCCATTTAAATGAACCGTGACCCCCATGCAAATGATGGGCCGAATGAACGGCGCATGCGCCATCCTGTGGACGCTTTCCAATGCGCATGCTCAGAATCACGTTGGAACGAACGCCTAAGATACGTCGAATCACTGCGTTGAATCAGTGCTGTAACGTGTTGTATTGCCTGTGTGCGGGGAAACCTGTGGAGCTTCTCACATGCGCAGTGTATAAAGGGATATTGCGTGAGTGAGAACGTCGTTCACAGTCAGTAGAAAACGTCGGAAAAACGATCGTGCAGTACGATGATACGAAACTTGATTTTGGACTTTATGATCAGTGGATGAGTTTGTGGGTTAGATATGGGGAGAAAGCTAATGCTTGACTGACATTAGCTTTTTTTGCTTAATTTTGACTTGCAGAAATAATGGAGGCATTCAGAGAACAGGAGTTCTTCACAGAATTTGTTCAAAGGGGGCCCCGGATGGCAACCCCCCTTTTTTCTAGAATTTTTCTTTCCCAAAAAAAATATTTATTGAGCCAAGATCTGACATTGTAATGCCCCCCCCCCCAACCCAAAAATAATCGACATATTGTTGCCACACAGCATGTGCGCTTTGGGGGGCCAAGCCTGCATGGACAGTCTCACGGGTCACCACCACTGGAACATCAGTGGCCTCATCAGGCACAAGTGTCATGTAGTTTGTTGAGGGTCTCTTTAAGAAATTGTGCAATATGCAGCAGCAAAGTCTGACATGGTTCAGATTCTACTTAACAAACCTACAGTCCTTATCTTGTTTGCACCGCCTGTATATTGCTTTTCAAAGTATATAGGGCCAAAGGGTCTTGTCAGGGCCGATCCTCCCTATAGGCTCACTATGCAAGCGGCTTAGAGCCCCGCAAAGCTGCGAAGGGCCCCCCAAATTACTAGAGGCCCTGCATGGTGAGAAGTCATTTTTGCCCCCGCTTCTAAACTCGCTGGCTGAGTCATTTCCGACAGCAGAACACCCCCTCCCCCCACTTCTCAACTTTCTTTAATGTGACATGTCACTGTCGTCAGCGCCCTCCGCTTCTCATTTTTTTTTTTTTTTTCAAAAAGTATTTATTAAGTTTTCACAAAATACAGCAAATAGAATCCACAATACCGAGTAGAAAAGGGAACATAGCAGGTGGGGACGCAGCCCCAGCAGTATAACATTTACATGCAACCGTGAAACAATGTGTGTAGCGGATCAGGAACAATAAATCCAACAGACATATGATCATGTATGGGACATGGTGGAGGCGGGATCCCCATCCGCAAACCCCAAAACAAGGAGGGGGATGCCTAAGAGGACACCACCTCCCCACGTGAGTGAGGAACTGGTGGGATCTGAACAATAACCGAGGATAATAAGACCCGGGTGAATCTAAAAAGGGTGGATTCTAGGCATGTCAACAGTTATGGGTAACAGAGAATCTAAATAATGAATACAGGGAGTTCTAACAGCTAGGAAGAACCATAGGGTGAGGAGGGGGGGCACCATGTATTGAGCACTGTTCAGAAGAGCACCAAGATGGAGGGGGAGGGGAGGGAGGGGGGGTGACGTCCAGACCTGTAGAAGTAGTTTGGTACAAATTAATCAGGGGCGGTAGTATGAGGGCTAGGTGACGGATCTTCGCCCTATGTTGTTGGTAGAGGGGACCTGAAATACGAGAAAGTGAACTGATCGAAGGCGCTGAGGTCCTCTTGGGAGAGTGATGCAGACATAAAAGGTTGGCAGGTTAAGAGAAAGCGGGATTTTTCCGTGGCTCGCTTGAAGTCCGTGGTGGCTCGTTCCTTGTAGAGGAGGAGAAGAAGGTCACGTGCAACCAGATTTGCGGAGGGAGGTTGAGAAGAGATCCAGTTTCGTAGAATAGCCCTCCGTGCGACAAGGAAGCAAAGTAGTGGCCAGGTCTTGGACACCTGTGACCTTTGTAGCAGCAGGGGGTCCCAATAACCAAATATAAGGAGGAAAGGATCTTTGGGTAACTTCAGTAGGGTGATTTGGAAAACGTAGGCCAGGACTTGATCCCAGAACGTTGAAATAAAAGAGCACGACCAAAACCGGTGAGATAAAGAGGGTTTCGGGTGTTGGCACAAAGGACAGGAGGCGCCGTTCACGTCCTGCGAGGAGTGTAGAAAAGGGATGTGTGCCCGGTGAAGGATCTTTAACTGAGTTTCCTTCCAGATTTCATTTGGTGTAATCTTCTGGACAGTATTGTAGCCGTGTAATAGCTTGGATATCAGGTTTTCGTCAGGAAAATCTTTGCCCCAGTTTGCAGCCGATGTGGACGATAGAGAGGGTAGCGCTTTAAGGAGCAGGGGTTTGTAGATGTCCGAGATCCTATAGGAGCCTTCCAGGAGCAGCCTGTCAGTGAAAGTAGGGAGGAAGCGCTTCGAGGCCTCAGTGCACGAGATTCGTAGGTAATTGGCGCATTGCCAGTAGTGGAAAATGTGAGCCTTGGGTAGATCAAACGTCTCAGCAATTTTTGTAAAAGACAGAGGGAGGCCAGTTGAGGTGTCACACAATGATGAAAAAAGTGTAAGTCCCCTTTCCTGCCATATTTTAAAGGGCTTGTGGTCTAGTCCTGCGGAGAAGCCGGGGTTGCCTTGAATAGGAAGGTGACGTGATACGAAGGGGGATAGACCCAAGAGTTTTCTGTATTCCCTCCAGGCTATGACCGTGTCCCTAAGCAGTAAGTTATGCTGGAGTGGGGGTTTGACCGATTTCCATTTACAGTGGAGAAGGGCCACTAGGGAGAAGGGGTGCACCATGGCTGATTCTAGTGAGTAGTTGGAATACCTCGCAGAATGTGAAATCCAATCTAAGCCCGTTCTCAATAGACATGCTAAATTATACAATCTGACATTAGGAAGACTTACACCGCCCTCGCGTCTGGGAAGAAAAAGTTTTTTCATAGCTATGCGGGGTCTCTTGCCGTGCCATATGAATTTGGAGATAGCTGAGTCAATAAGTTTAATATCTTTGTGACGTAAGAGTAGGGGTATGGTCTGCATCGGGTATAATAATCTGGCGAAACTGACCATTTTGACCAAGTGACATCTTCCCAGGAGCGAGAGCGGCAGATCCGACCAGTTCGACAATTCTTGGGATAGTTTCGAAATCAAGGGGGGGTAGTTTAAGTGGTACAGAGAAGAGGGCAGTTTGCCAATTTTTATGCCGAGGGAAGTAATATGAGAGGAGGCTACCGTGAAGATGGAGTGGCGTGTCCAGGGGGGGTCGGGGTGGGTGCCTAATGGTAGGATTTCGCTTTTGGAGTAGTTTATACGGAGGCCCGAGCAGCGACGGAATGTGTCAAAGACCGTTTTGATAGTGATCATATCGGAGGAGGGGTCCGCCAAAAAGATGAGGACATCGTCGGCAAACAGAGACGAGCGCAATTCGTGGGGGCCCGCATGTATGCCGTGGAGGGGCGCTACTTGGGTTAGGTGCCTGGACAGGGGTTCTAGAGCTAAATTAAAGAGAAGGGGAGAGAGGGGGCAGCCCTGTCGCGTCCCCTTATGGAGGCGGAATTCCTCTGAGAGAATTCCAGCGGCCACTAATTTCGCAGAAGGAGTTGCATACATAGCATTTATAAGATGGCAGAAGGGGCCGGAGAAACCCATTTTCTCCATGGACGCAGAAAGCCATTCGAAGCTGACATTATCGAAGGCTTTCTCCGCGTCCAATGTGACAATGGCGAAATCGCCTTCTGGGTGTTGTTTAGCATGTTCTAGAGCCAGCATTACTTTACGTATATTTAAAGTGGCCGTCCTGCCTTTTACAAAACCCGATTGAGCCGGGTGTATCAGGGAGGGAATGATATCTGATAACCGATTGGCGACGATCTTGGATAGAATTTTTACGTCTAGGTTCAGAAGGGATATCGGTCTGTACGAGCCTGGCTCGAGCGGGTCTTTTCCTTTCTTGGACAATAACTTTATAATAGCCTGGTTTCCCGAGGGGAGGTAGGGGCCACCGGACCAGACGCCGCAATATACTTTGTGTAAAGTGGGTTCCACTATGTTTTGAAGGGTCTTATAGAATTCGCCCGTAAAGCCATCAGGGCCCGGGGCTTTTGAGGGAGCAAGCTTGCGAATGGTTTCGGATATCTCAAGAGTAGAAATAGGTGCGTTTAGGCTTTCTAATTGGGCGGGGGTGAGCTGAGGGATGTCTAGGTTCTCTAGAAAAGTGCTTGCCGCCGATCTGTCAACGGGGTCCGTGGCGTAGAGGGCCGAGTAAAACTGGAGCATCGCCTTGTTGATAGCTGGGGGGGGTAGTTTTGACGGAGCCGCTCGGATCCCTTAGGGAGGTGATGTGGGTTGGGGTGAAGGAGCCTTTGCAGAGTCTGGCGAGGAGCTTACCCGACGTGTTGCCGAATTTGTGGAGAGAGGCATCTAAGTTGGACTTTTTGACTGTTTCTAGAGTGTCCGCCCACGTATCGAATGACCGTTTGGCTGCGTGCCACTCGTCTCTGTTGTCAGGGGAGTCAGCTAGAGAGAGGTTTCTTTGTGCTATATGTAAACGGGAACTGGCTAATTTGAACTTAGACATGGCGTTTCTCTTAAAGGAGGTGGCGTAGGAAATGATTTTTCCTCTGAGGAAGGCCTTGCCGGCATCCCAGAAGAGGTTTGGGTCATCTATGTGGGGGGCATTCGCCGAGGAGTATTCTAGCCAGGCTTTCTCCATAAAATGTTGGAAGTCGGAGTGGTTGTGGAGGAAGGAGGGGAAGCGCCATAGCATAGGTTGGGGGGGAAGGTCTAGGTTGTCCAGGGAGACTGATATCGGGGCGTGATCAGATATTGCGATGTCTAGAATATCGGCGGTTGATATCAGAGGGATGAGATCGTCCGATCCGAAAAAATAGTCTATTCTGGTGAATATGGCATGAGGATTAGAATAGAACGTAAATTCCCTATCCGCGGGATGGGTCAGACGCCATAGGTCTCGCAGGTGAAGCGAGTCCATCGTGGAGGCAAATAGCGAGGGTTGTAGTGGGTCAAGGCCTGAGCGGGAGCATTTGGGGGAAGATCTGTCGTCTACTGGGTGCAGGGTATCATTAAAGTCGCCTCCGACCAAATGAGGAAGATTGGTGTTTTGCAGCAGCCAGGAAGATAGCTCACAGTAGAACGAACTGCCTGGGCTGTTCGGGGCATAGACGTTAGAGACGATCAATTCTTTGGAACCGATTTTGAGGTGAGCTGATATTAGGCGGCCATGGGAATCGGAGTTTACCGCTAGAACCGAGCAGGGAAGATTTTTATGCATCAATAGGAGGACACCTGCCTTGCGGCCAGCCGCTTCAGATCCCAGGACCGTGCCCACCCAAAGTTTTTTCATGCGCGGGAAATCAGATGCGGATAAATGGGTTTCCTGCAGTAGCGCTATGTCCGCTTTGATTCTTTTTAGGTGTCTAAGGATCTTCATTCTTTTATTTGGGGACCTGAGTCCCTTCACATTCCATGAAATAACTTTCATGTTAAGGGTTCCGGGAATGGGGTCTGAGATGTGTGTTTGCGAACGATATTCCCTGACAAGGGGCCAAGGGGGATCACCACGTAAGGGCAGATCAGGACCTGTAAGTCACGAGGGGGAGGGGATGTATATGGTGCATGTGGGAGAGTGCCGGGGGGGAGGGGGAGAGAGGGGAGGGGAATGAGGGCGTAAAATGAGGAGCTGGAAAGAAAATGACAAAAGTAACAAAACAAATAGCAAAAACTTCACTTTTTTCCACATGGAGTCACTGTACGAGCAGGCCCCCTTGTCACGGCATAGGTGACCTGTGCCTGAGAGCCAGGGTTAAGTGGTATAGCTTCGTGCGGCTAACACGCAGTGCCCATAGCGGGCGGGGGGGGAGGGAACAGGGTTAGTGCGTACAGTGAGCCCAGGAGATGCAAATAACTCAAAAACAAACATCGATAGCAGTTGTACATATATAGATATGTTAGATCAGGGAGGGGAGCTCGGGGAGAAACATGACTGAGCTAAGTGAGATACAACCTGGATGGATATAGTTGGCCCAAAGTCAATGGGGTAATGCAGGTGCACAACAGAGGTATAAACAAAAGTAAAAAAAGACAAAACCCAAAGAGGGGGTTAACTGGATAGTATACCACATAATGCTACCTGACCCGTCGGCAAGAGGGGGGGTGAAGAGACATCAGTTGGTTGGGGGTCAAGTGGTGCATGAGCAGGACTTGATCGGAGGACATCTTGGCGATGTAGCAAGACGCTCTGGGGGAGGAATGAGAACCAGGAGGGTGTGCTGGTCGCTGGAGAATCATCTCGCGGTGGCCCAGGCCGGATCATGGGCTGAGGCTCTGAAACGCTTA
Organism: Rana temporaria; assembly: GCF_905171775.1. Classification (NCBI taxonomy): domain Eukaryota; kingdom Metazoa; phylum Chordata; class Amphibia; order Anura; family Ranidae; genus Rana; species Rana temporaria. The sequence continues at coordinate 284,132,559 of NC_053493.1, read as the reverse complement.
GGCGATTCCTTCCTCTGGCTCCTCTGATCCAGGGAACGGTTAAGTGCAGGGGCCTTGGAGGGCGTCTGGGGGTTGAGGTGTGGGTGCCGCGACCGCAGGAAAGCTTCTGCTTCTGAAGGGTCCTGAAAGGTCAGCTGATCTCCATTCGGGGCCTTGAGGCGTAGTATGGCCGGGAAGGCTAAGGTAAACTTGATTTGTTGTTTGAAGAGTTCAGAGCAGACCTGTTGAAAGGCCTTACGTTTCTTGGAGACCTCAATGGAATAGTCTGCAAATACTAGCACTTTTATGCCATCAATCTGGAGCTGGCGGGCCTGCCGGAAGGAGTGTAGTATGAGGGACTTTTCAGCGTAGTTTAGGTATTTGGCGATGATGGGGCGCGGTGACTTGCGTTCCGAATTAAAAGCCCCCATGCGGTGGGCGCGTTCCACCATGCAAGGGCCAGGAAGGCCCAGCGCCTCCGGGATGCGCTGGGCGCAGAACTCGGCGAGTGCGGAGGCCTGAAGTGATTCCGGGACACCCACGAAACGTAGGTTACTGCGTCTGGATCTGTTTTCTAAATCGTCTAATTTTTGAAGAACGAATTGGTTTGTCTTGTCCTGTGCGTGTTCCATGGCCTGGGCATGGTATAGATCCTCTTCCGCACTAGACAGGCGGTGTTCTAGTTCATTTAATCTGGATCCATGCTCCCCAAGCTGGGCCTTGATCTGTGCCATCCCAGCATTAACAGCTTTTTCCACCGAGGCTGCTATCATGGGGTTCAGCAGGGCAGCTACGGCCTGAGCAATACGCTCGGTTGTATTATCCCCCACTTGGTGGGGTGAAGATGTGCTGTTCCCCGTTAATTGGGGTGAGGGAGTGTGTGAGGTGGGAGAGGGGGAGATAGTGCCGCTCACCTCCATCGCCGCCGGCGCGTCTGGGGGGGTCCGCGGAGCGGAGTAGGCCGAAGCCGGGGCCTCGATTTGCTGCTGGGCCGCCGCCGGCGGCGCCGTCTGGGCCGAATGGCTGCGGGTGCCCGATTTCTCCACGAACCGGTCCATGGTCGTGGGGAGATGTGCCCAGAGGTGGAGGGGGGTCCGGATGGCTGCTCGAGGGGGTTTTACAGGCCGATTTTCAAGCCGTGCGGCGGGAGCTGCTGAGGAGAGCAGTCACTCCATGAGGCGCCGGAACCGGAAGTGCTTCTCATTTTTAATGTGCCAGGACATTTTGCTTAGGGCCCCAGGGAGGTCAGGATCGGCACTGGGTCTCTGAATGGGGGGAGTGGTGGCGGGGAAACTCATGCTATTTTTTTCAATGATTTATATCCATATTGCAGGGACCAAACATTACATTAAAGCCGCAAGCAGTATTAAATGTATTTTTTCTTATAGTAATCTCATGTTGTGCAGGGACATTTCTAAACACGTGCCACTACTATAGACACCCAGCAGGTAAGATATTTAAATGAATTTTTCATTTTTTTTTTCACTTTAAGCATCATTAAAATCGCTGCTCCAGAAAAAACTACAGTTTTTAAAAGTTTTTTTTTCCATTGATACATGTTCCCTGGGGCAAGACCCGGGTTCTCAAAGACGTTTTCCAACAATAACTTGCATATTAGGCTTTAAAATTAGCACTTTTGAATTTGAACGTTCGAGTCCCATAGACGTCAATGGGGTTCTAAATGTTTGCTCGAACGTTTGGTCCGTTCGGAGGTTCTGGTGCGAACCGAACGGGGGGTGTTCGGCTCATCCCTACTCATAATAGATAAAAATGACTGCTAGGTCTACAGGTAGTAAAATTAGTAAGAATGCAGTATAGCTTACACTCCACTCTCTCTAGTTCCACAAACTGCAATTCAGATTACATTGTAAATACAAACCTCCAAACAAGCATTATTTGGCCTTAACTGAGGTTTGGACCAAATAGAGAACTCATCCCTAGACCCAAAGCAAAAACATATAAAAACATATTAGTTCCACTTATCATTGACTAAAACAAAAAAAACTATGGCATTTCAGTGTTAGCGCCTTCTATCATATGTTCCAGAGAACTGTGCTACATGTATATATTCAGATTACAATACACCATCCCTTCAGGATAATTTAATATTTAATTAAACAGCTTCATCTATTCTTTGCATAATGCATTCCAATTCAGCATAATATTTTATAATGACATTCATATTTTATATCATAGTTAAACATACTTTACTTTAACTTTGGTTTTTATGTATTCTTCAGTATGCCTAATACCCATTTGACAAAACCTAGTGTAATGCATAGAGACATATATTTTTAAATACGTTTAGCCATGGCAAACCCAAAACATTTCAAGCCATCTTTTGAGTAACCAGTCTAATGATATACAGAGGAGTTAAATTGCATGTAAACCCTAGATGAATGGCATTTGCTTTGCATACGCACCATGTACTGTAGCATAAATGGTTGTTATGTTTTTATTTTTTAAATAAATGACTGTTTTCCATTTGTTTAGGTTTTTCCTTTGTTGTATGTCAGTACTCTTGATTTCCTGCAGTACCTTTGCAGCAAATTCTTGTCTACATGCATGCACTCCAGAAACTGTTGCATGTCATTTCTCAGAGCAGATTTTCTGATAGTGACAAAAGTGAATCACCAGTATTGCCTTTACAGGGTCCATCCTGGCAAAATCACCAGTGATTGTTTTCTTGAAAGCTATTGAATTTATTTCATAAAACAACTTAAAGAATTCAATTAACGGGAACTAGAGTGCAATACATGGGCCGTGGGGTGGTGGTCCAACCTTGGGGGTCTCAGCTGTTGTATTATGTATCCTTAATGTTACATCCCTTTCCTCCCACTACCCCCCATTTCCCCCTCCCCCTTTTTTCCCCTCCTTTTTTTTTCCTTCTCTCCTTTCTTTCTGGCGCTCTATTAGTCATTCTTTCCTTGTTTTTATGCCTATACAATAGGCCATGCTACTTTTAGCATGTCAGAAACTGATATACAGAGGGAGACTACGGAAGCACTCTCAATTTACTCTTTTGATTTATTGTTCCTGTTTTTTTTTCTTTTTTTTTTAAGCTCTGTCTTAAGACAATTTTAAAGTATGCAGGCAAGTCCTTGCTCAAGAGGTAGCATAATCTCATGTACTCTGCACATACGTCTTTGCTAAGTAGATTTTTCAAAGGGATTCTCCCCACTAGGTAAATGCTTATACTCTGATTGCCACCTTGTATTGCATGCTGGATATGCCTTATCTTAATTTTATTGTTTGTAACTTAAAATATGCTGTGATCCATCCAGTTTTACAACTGCTAGGATAGTGGATGTACCTCTATTTTTTTTATTATTTCTGTGTTTCTTCTATAATATTTACTGCCTTGCTGAAGTACGCAATAAAATGTGACTTTAAAAAAAAAAAAATAATAATTATCATGTAAAAATGTAAGATTTTAAATGTACTTAAACGATGTCCCTATTGTGTTTTTGCACTTAAAATTTGTAAACTTAAAAATAATAATAATGAGAAAATCTGAGCACATGATATGGTTATATTTATATATTTTTCTCAGGGACTGGATTACGAAACAAAGATCATCTATACACTGAGGATAGAAGCAGCAAACAAACACGTTGACAATCGATTTCTTAGTGTGGGTCCATTCATGGATACAACAACAGTGAAAATTACTGTGGAAGATGTGGATGAACCGCCTGTATTTTCTCAAGCCTTTTATACAATGGTGGAGTCTGAATCAGCAAAGATAGGCAGCAGTATTGGATCTGTGATGGCACATGACCCAGATTCAACAAACAGCCCTGTGAGGTATTGTTTTTAGTTTTGTTTGCTATATAACAACCAAGAAACACTTTCAGTTATAATGTAGTTTTAATTGTAAAAAATAATAATAATACCTATAGAATTATAGGGTTTAAAAAATTATCTTAAAATACAGTTTGCCTAATTGTGCCTAATAGAGAGGCATGCATAGACTGTATATATATATATATATATATATATATATATATATATATATATAGTTGCATATTACACCTTTGTACAGTTTAGTGAGACATGTTTGCAAAACATACATGGGGAAGATAAAAGGGAAACTCACTGTGGAAGATGGCCCAAAGAATTAATGGTTTGATAAGGTCAATTAGCAGTGGTGGTGGATCCATAGTGGGCTCAGGAGCACCGCCCCCTCTCTCCTACACCCATCAATACATAGATACATAGATTCATGCATTGCCGCTGCTGCAAACTATTCAGATGTCCGGCCCCCTGTTGAGCGCCAGCTTTCTGAATAACAGCGGTGGGTGTGATTTGGAAGTGCCTGATTAGAGTGAGATGCTCTAATAGGCTTCCCAATTAGAGCAAGCAGGCTCTAATCGGCTTCCAAATGGTTAACCAGAGGGAGCACAGAATGTGCGTTCCCTGGTTAAACAGTGCTGTGTTAGGGAATCGCTTCCCTAACACTGACCCACCTCTCAGCCAATCAGGTGCACCCGGTCTGGTTACCGTCACCTGATTGGCTGAAGTGACATTGAGGGCAGGAGAAGTCATTGAGGGAGTGTGGAGAGGAAGTCGCTGACCCGAGGAAGGTAAGTGCTGGGCTGGGGGAAACTGGCTGCATTTGGGGGCACAAACTGGTGGCAATTGGGGGCACAAACTGGCTGCAATTGAGGGACAAACTGGCGGCAATTGGGAGCATAAACTGGCTAAAATTGGGGGCACAAACTGGCGGGAATTGGGGGCACAAACTGGCAGCAATTGGGGGCACAAGCTGGCTGCATTTGGGGGCATAAACTGGTTGCATTTGAGGGGACAAACTGGCTGCATTTGAGGGGGAAAACTGGCAGAATTTGATGGGCACATTGGCTGCAGTTAATGAGCACAGTGGTGGCAATTGATTTTTTTTCAGTTTGTTTGTGCCCCCCCCAAACAAAATTTAAGCACCAGCCGCCACTGTCAATTAGTATATATCCATATGTTACCCAATTTTACCTACAACTTCCACTGTCTTTAGATCATGTCCCAGAATATTTTTTCGCATTGTTTTTTTTCTGTGACTAACTTACAACTTTACTTTAATCTTATACAATTCATGCAGACTCAGCTTCTGGGATGTCTATTCCTATGGGGCTACATTCTCAGAATGACATCTACCAAGACCCATTACCTCACACTGTGGAAGCTATTTACTAAAACTGCATGGTGTAAAAATCTGGATAGAAACCAATCAGCTTCCAGATTTTATTGTCAAAGCTTAATTGAACAAGCTGAAGTTAGAAGCTGATTGGCTACCATGCACAGCTGCACCATTTTCTGATAGTGCACCAGTTTTAGAAAATATACCCCAGTGTGGGAACCAGCTCTTGTGAGTTGCAGCAACATTGTTTGGTTGGGAAAAGGGCACATTTAGTGGGAAAGATAGAGGTGGATTTACAAAGTTCAGAAAGCCACTTCCCACCCATAGGACATACATGCACATCCTTGGATGGGAAATCCCCCTTCTGCCGCTGCCTTTACAGGGCTCTCCCATCTTATCAGGGAGCCCAGTATAGATGCAACCATTGGCATCTGATTCCTGGGATACAGTGAGACAAATGAATGTTGTTCCTCCCACTGTGTAATGTCAGAAACCAAAAGCGGCAAGAATTTAGACACCTCTGGTTTCTGTCTGTAAACAAACCATTACTGGCTTGTAAAAAGTCTCCTATGCAAGTTTTCTACATTAATCCACACCAAAGAGCAGGGCTGGATCAGATAGATCCTTCCATGTTCAATCTCTGTCCAGGTGTTATGGGTTACATAAAAAGACAGGGGGGTTTTGCTATTCATGTTTGCTTGTCTGGGATTTGTACCTGACATTGTAAAGGTTGTATAAGTACATTCTGATTTGTAACTTTATTATGATGGTATATATCTTACTGCTCTTTATGTTCATTTTGTACAATTTACTTTAATAAATATGTTTAGTGGGAAAATTAAGACAAGGAGGACGCAGCTAAGTGCAGAATTAAGTAATTTTATTAGGAAATAATGTAAAAGTGACGACTCACATATTCAGAAAGTGTCAGCAGTATATAGGAGAGACATCCATCAGGATGGTGCCACACTGTTCCACTATCCACTCTGGGCTGTTTGTATGTAAATCGGCTCCTACAGAGCAACTCCTGGAGTTGGCTGACAGAGGGGAAGCCTTATTGTGTCACTCAGTAAGGGTGGGGTGAGTCTTGCAATGCATTTTTAGGGATTGCCCTCTTTCTCAAGCCTACCTGAGGAAAATGTCCTTTGGCTTATAAGCCTAGAAGATGGGGAGGAAGAAGTGTGCATCGGAGGGCTGAGTCAAATCCCCAATTGGGTGAATCTCATTGGTTTTCAATTAAACACAATTGAAAAAAAAAATAGAAAAAAGTAAGGACACTACCATGCATACGGGAGCATCTACATACAGTATGAAATAACAAAATAATATAAATATATAAATATTATGTTATATATATATATATATATTAGGGATGAGCCGAATACCCCCCCCCCCCCGTTGGGTTCGCACCAGAACCTTCGAACGGACCGAAGGTTCACGTGAACATTTAGAACCCCATTGATGTCTATGGGACTTGAACGTTCGAATTCAAAAGTGCTAATTTTAAAGCCTAATATGCAAGTATTATCGTAAAACGTCTTTGAGAACCCGGGTCTTGCCCCAAAAACAGTCGCTTTTTCAGGAGCAGTGATTTTAATGATGCTTAAATAAATAAAAATAAAAAAATGAAAAATTCCTTTAAATATTGTACCTGCTGGGTGTCTATAGTATGCCTGTGAAAACATCTTTGAGAAACCGGGTCTTGCCCCAGGGAACATGTATCAATGGAAAAAAAAGTTTTAACAACTGTAGTTTTTTTCAGGACTCCTGAAAAAACGACCGTTTTTAAAAACTTTTTTTTCCATTGATACATGTTCCCTCGGGCAAGACCCGGGTTCTCAAAGACGTTTTGACAGGCATACTATAGACACCCAGCAGGTACAATATTTAAAGAAATTTTACATTTTTAATTTTTTTTTATTTAAGCATCATTAAAATCACTGCTCCTGCATCAGGAGCAGTGATTTCAATGATGCTTAACCACTTCCCGACCTCCTCATGTACATATACGTCAGCAGAATGGCACGGACAGGCACATGTACGTACCTGTACGTCCTCTGCTAGACGTGGGTGGGGGGTCCGATCGGGACCCCCCCCCGGTACATGCGGAGGTCGGGTCCGCTCGGGGAGCTATCCGGGACAACGGCGCGGCTATTTGTTTTTAGCCGCTCCGTCGCGATCGCTCCCCGGAGCTGAAGAACTTCCCCGTGCTTCACTGTGGCGGCGCATCGATCGAGTGATCCCTTTTATAGGGAAGACTCGATCGATGGTGTCAGTCCTACAGCCACACCCCCCTACACTAGTAAACACATACACAGTGATCCCTAAATGTTACAGCGCCCCCTGTGTTTAACTCCCAAACTGCAACTGTCATTTTCACAATAAAGAATGCAATTTAAATGCATTTTTTGCTGTGAAAATGACAATGGTCCCAAAAATGTGTCAAAATTGTCCGAAGTGTCCGCCATAATGTCGCAGTCACGAAAAAAATTGCTGATCGCCGCCATTACTAGTAAAAAAAATAAAAATATATAAAAATGCAAAAAAACTATCCCCTATTTTGTAAACGCTATAAATTTTGCGCAAACCAACCGATAAACGATTATTGCGATTTTTTTACCAAAAATAGGTAGAAGAATACGTATCGGCCTAAACTGAGGAAAAAAAAAAATTTATATATGTTTTTGGGGGATATTTATTACAGCAAAAAGTAAAAAATATAGAATTTTTTTTAAAATTGTCGCTCTATTTTTGTTTATAGCGCAAAAAATAAAAACCGCAGAGGTGATCAAATACCACCAAAAGAAAGCTCTATTTGTGGGAAAAAAAGGACGCCAATTTTGTTTGGGAGCCACGTCGCACGACCGCACAATTGTCTGTTAAAGCGACGCAGTCCCGAACTGTAAAAACCCCTTGGGTCTTTAGGCAGCAATATGGTCCGGGGCTTAAGTGGTTAAATAATAAAAAAAAAAAACTGGGTGTCTAAAGTATGCCTGTGATAACGTCTTTAAATAGCACAATCACCTGCCTGCCAGTAAATTAGGAAGAAATTATCTAGCTAAACTATACAGTGTATAAATATATGTACAACACCTGGGATGTATATATATCCTCTACACACTGTAACATTAACTGACTAGCCTGCCTGCTCTATCTACCTGCAAAAAATGACACTCTCTCTGTCTCTCTCTGTTGTCTGTTAACTGCCGCAACACACTACACAAGGCTGCCCTGCAGGCAGCCTTTTATAGTGTGGGGCGTGTACTAAACCCCCTGTTTAGTACCCTGGCTTTGGCCAATTATGTCTCCCCGTTTTTTGCGTGCTGTGATTGGCCAAGCATGCGGGTCATAGTGCATGCTTGGCCAATCATCAGCCAGCGATGCCACAGTGAATTATGGTCTGTGAAACGTAACTCGAATTTGGCGCGAATGACCCCATTTGTTCGTATTTCGACGAACGATCGAACATACGATGTTCGAGTCGAACAGGAGTTTGACTCGAATACGAAGCTCATCACTAATATATATACATATATATATATAATAAAATGGGCTAAAAAGGGGACCGAGTTAGCAATCATAATGCTGTACTACTAATATCAGCAAACTAAGAAATTTGAAGATTAAAAATTGCAAAAGTAATTGAATCAGACATTGTTCATAATCGAACATGCTTGCAAATCTACGATGCACTGTTTTCATGGTGCATCCATCATAGAGGAGGCCACAGAGGCAAGAAATGCAGCATATAACAAGCTCAATAAAGCATGTGAAAATAGATTCAAGTATATATTTTGCCACTGTCATCATGGAAGGTTTTTGGCTATGGCTTACAAATGAACACATTACACTTATTTTTCTTACACTGATTCATGCCTGTTAAGTAACAAAAAAGTTACCAGTGTTTGAGATGTAGGGGTCTCCGTGTGGCGCATTTTACATTGCCTTTAATTTAAAGTGCTTTCCTATAGATACATTTTGGTCTTTTTGGAATAATGAGGCATGATTTGAGATCTAGTAAAATGCACCAATGTCACTTTTTATTCTCCATTTGATTGTGTTTGTAATGAAATTCAATGACAACCCTGGCCTCAACAGAACATGGCTCATCTGTTCTATTTTTGGTGTTTCCCCATGAAGGTATAATGAGACAAGCCTAAAGGGCAGCATCTGACTTCTCATAACCTTTATCTATAAATCTGTCTATTAAGATCTTACTCTGGGTCCGAATATCTGAATCCCTGTTACAATTTTTTCTTAAGTGGTAGAATGGGCTTTTGGGGGTATTACTATTCCAGTTAGGGTGGTAACAAATTTTATAATGTAAATAGGAATGGTTTGAGGATGGTTTGAAATATGTATTGGAAACAAAACTGCCATCAGCATAACTAAGGGCAGAGAGACTAATTTTGAGGTATTGACATCCAAATATAGTCAATAATGACGGATCCCAGGTGTAACTTTGTATGGTTTCTATGACTGCAGGGAATCCTTGACCCCCTTACAGAGTGACATCAAAAGGATTCCCCTCTGTCTGCTAACACCAAACATTGTTCTGTAGGTGCCACTTCAGCAGCAAGGCTTGCCTACTTTTCATACCAATAGCCCTAGGCAGATAGTGGAGCAGGATGATATCATCATGAAGAATATGCTGCTGACACTTTCTGCACATGTGAGCAGCCAATTTTACCTGGTTTATTTCCAAAAAAAGGCACTTAATGTTGCACTTAGCTGCACCCTCCTTTTCTTTTGCTTTTTTAAATAAATATTTAGAATTAAAAATTACCCCTATGGGCCTCAGAGTGTAAAAAACAATACTCAGGTTTTAAGAACTATCTGAATCTTCCTGTTTTTGGTAAAGCTACTGAAACTTTTTTTTTCTAACCTGGTGCAGGCCATTTTAAAGGGCCATACCACCAGATAAGTGTTGTAAGTGCTTTATTGATTTCCCCTTTATATATTTTTTGAAAGAAGAACATCTTTAGAAAAAAAAGAGGTTAAATGTATATTTTTTTATGTTTATTGAACAATATCTGTGCAATTGTCTTTGAAACATATATTTTCAGCAAAAAATACACTAAAACTCATTTTAATATACACAAGCATAATATAATTCCTGTTTTTGGTAACATTTTAAAAGAGAAATAAATACCATACCTGTGAAGCTGTAAAAATTTGTGAGCCCACAAAATGGCAGAAAATGACAACACTCAAAAATGTCTATAGCTGACATTTTAAAACCTTTACAGCTCATCAGTTTTATGTTAATTCTAAGCAATAGCCCTAGATGTATTTCTCTCATTTCTGCATGAGCGGTGATAGTTAAAATGTGTTACCTACTTCTGGTTCTGGCGCCGTATGGAGTAGCTGCTTTCCACATAAGCTCCCGCGGCTTGACTCCGAAAAAACGGCATATAAATCCATCGAAACCCATGCCACCCATGCCTCCCCTGGACATTCACGGCCACACAATTGACCAATTAGTCCGCTTGTAAGCCGCTGCGGCCACATCGGCTCCAATGGCACAGCCACATATCGAGACCCCGATTTGGTCTAATCGGATCCATCCACAGACACAACGCCTGAAATGGAGGTAAAGCGGGGCCCTCCCCCTCCTCCCCACATTTCTCCTCACAGCATGTCCCCCCTCCACCATATCAAGGGGACCACAGCACTGAACAGATTGCCCAGGCTGTAGCAGCACTCCTCTTACCTATGATAGTTGTCTCTGTGGAGAAGACAGTCAGTGCAGGGATGCAACAGATCAAGGCCTAGCTAGGGGAGCATGCTAACAGGCTGAATGAGGCTGAACACCGTATATCCAATATAGAAGAGGAACTTTAGCAGGCACAATCCATGGAACAGGCCCAAGATATAACGAATACATTTATTTTGGAAAAATTGGATGATTTGGAAAATAGGTCCAGAAGGAGCAATCTGCGATTCGTAGGTGTCCCAGAATCCTTACAATCATCTGCCCTCATGGACCTCTGTGCGAGACGTATACCTGAAGCATTGGACCTTGCACAGTGGCAAATCACCCTGATCAATCATTGTCAAATATCTGAACTACTCAGACAAAGCTTTTATTCTGCGGAAATTCAGGCAAACCAGATCCCTCCAAGGAATGAAGATCCTGATTTTCGCAGACTACTCCATAGAGATGGAAGGCCTTTCAGCAAATATGCACGAAACTGCACCAGTAACAAATCAAATTCACCCTGGCTTTTCCAGCCACCCTGCAGCTTAAGGCTCCTAATGGTGACCAGCTCTCCTTCCAAGACCCATCTGAAGCGGAGGCCTTCCTATGGTCTCTCCACACTGGTCTGCACCTCAGCCCCTCTTCCAAAACAGCTCCACTCAACCGAGCTCTTGATCAACATAGCCCGCACAAAGACTCTCCGAAAAGATTCAGGTCCTCTGGCCCGGACCAACGCTGTTCCACAGTCCGCTAAGCCTGCCTATACACTGCCTCCATAGCTCTGTTATGACCGCGCCTTGTGGGTTCACCCTCTTTTCTCCTTCTGTGCCTAGCATTATGCCATATACTTTATGGTAGGCCAACACTTTTACTGTTTTTCATATTATGTTTTGTATTATTTTGTGTTAATTTATGTTTATTGCTTCTAAAACCAAAGTTTCCTCCTCTGGCCTCCCTGCATAGAGCCATTTATCCTCCCCATACACAATCTAATTTGGCAGCATAAAACACCTCCTAACCAGTGGGTTCTCATAAATGCTGCAACATTGGGGTCTTGTACTGGGAGCTGGCCTACACAGTAACTCCATGCGGAAAAAAGTCAAGTTTATCCGATATGTTATGTTATTTCTATCCTCTGCCCCACTCCTTCTGCACTCTCCACTCCCGTACACTCTTCCATCTCAAGGCTTACACTCAGTCACAACTCACCTTTAGCACAGACAACTCTACATACCCGATGGTACTTACGGCCCACCATCTTATGATACTCCAAGCCATTCATACAACACCGGCCCTTACCTCCCGTTTGGCACCCCTAACATGAAAATAGTGTCCTGGAACGTGAAAGGGCTCCGCTCCCCTAATAAGAGAATAAAAATCCTCCGCCACCTTAAAAGACTTAAGACAAACATTGCCCTACTCTAGGAAACCCACCTCTCCACATCCGACTTCCCCCATATGAAAAAACTTTGGGTGGGCACAGTCCTCGGGTCTGAATCGCAAAGCAGGGGTCATACTGCTCATACATAAAAATCTCCCCTGCATGGTCGTATCGGTTGATTCAGACTCCCAGGGACGAGTCTTATCCACACATGTCCAAATAGGAAGTAAAGACCTCATAATCTTGAATGTCTATGCTCCCAATAACCACCCCCCCAACAGTTCTTTAGCGAGTTATCAACATGGCTCCTTCGAAACCCACATCTCCCTCATATAGTCGGCGGGGACTTCAATACCAATCTCTTCACCCAATAGACGATAGATCTTCTCCCAAATGCCCTTGATTCCTACCCAATCCTAGAAATCCAACACTGCTCGCTTCCACAATGGACTCCCTCCATCTACACAACATTTGGCGACTTTGACACCCAGCTGACAGAGTTCACCTTTTATTCTAACCCCAGCAATGTCTTTACTAGAATAGACTACCTTTTCTGCTCTGATAACCTTGTCCCAACAAATATCTGACATCCACAACATTGCTTTATCAGACCATGCAGCGTCTCAACGACATTTGACAACCCTGGCCTGCACCCGAACCCCAAACTGTGTAGCGTTTCCCCTTCTGCCTCCAGAATAACTCTGATTTCCAACAGTAAATGGAAAAAGGATGGTCTGAATACTTCTCGGCCAATGCACCACATCTTGACAACCCTAACCTGTTTTGGGAAGCCGGCAAGGCCTTGCTCAGGGGTCGGATTGTTTCCTTCACGGCCTCCTTCAAAAAATCCACGCTACCAAATTTTAAATTGTCAAGCTCCCGATTACACCTAGCTTAACACTTTCTATACACAGCAGGTTTCCCTGACAATAGGGAGGCATGGCAGATGGCCAAGCAGGATTTTGATGCCTGGGCAGACACCCCTGAACTAACAAAACAAGCGCATATGGATCCCATCCTCCATAAATTCAGTAACAAGGCAGGACGTCTGCTATCTAGACTCAGTAAAGACCCTCACCGCCCGACCTATATTACCTCCCTTTGAGACACTACAGGCATCATTAAAACCTCACAACAAGACATAAACGAGGCCATGCTCAGTTATTGCTCCTCCTTGTATCCGGCTGACCCCATAGACAATTGCTCTCCCTGAGATATCGACTGCCATTCAGAACCTAGCCACTTCTAAAGCCCCTGGCTCCGATGGCATCACAGGCAAATTCTATAAATCCCTAAAAACACTCCTGGAACCCACCCTCCATAAGGTATACCACCACATATGGACACGTGGCTCCTACCTGCCTATGCGCAACCAAGCCATCATCAAACTTTTGTCTAAAAAAGGTAAAGACCCCCAGGAACAGGGCACTTACAGAACTATTTCACTTCTAAACCTTGATGTCAAGATTCTCTCCAAAATCATTGCCACTATATTGGCCTCCATTATCCCCTCCCTGATACACACTGCCCAATCGAGATTTGTGAAACATAGAACTGCCACCCTGAGCAATCCAGGGGAGAGTGATAAAGTAAAAAATGAACTAAAACGCTAGCCAACAGTGAACTAAATAAATGACTGGTGTAAAATCAAAATGCTGCTCAAATCTAATATGTGCTAACAACAAAACAAAAGTAAAGGAAAATAAAGTGATGAGCGCAAATTGAAACACTAAAAGTGAACAATAAGACAGTAAATACTGATATAATCACAATCTATAAAGTGAAATCATCAGATTATGTGAAATCACAAACAAACACTAGAACGTGTAGAAAGTTCTGCGGTGAACCATAAATCAAGTCCAAAAAGTAAACACTAGAACAAATTCCAAAATGGATTCCAAAATGGCCACGGTTTCATTTCCGTTTTTTACCTTTATAAGGCAGCATCATTTAGCCATTCAGTAACCTCTGATGAAGTCACGTGACGTGACGCAACGCGTAAGGTTCCAGACGTGTCCGGAAGTGACGTGATACCCCGACCGTCCTACCGGAAGTGCCTGTGTTTGGCGTTTTTATGCGTTTTTCTTGTAAGCACGTTTTTAGCTTCATTAAACCATTTGAGTTTTTACATATTTCACGATGAGAGCTTCCATTTCTTTACTCTACTCATGGTAATACTCATGGTTGTCGTGGTGAGCTGACCCTATCGTGCTTGGACCTGGACTGCTTCCATATACAGAGGACGCCCCAGACTTAATTCCAGTGGCTTGAGGAATTCGTCCAGGCGCATTTTCTGCTGTTGGGAGGTAAGCGCTCTGTGAGCTCAATTCCTGTGAAGATCCATCCAGATTGTTGCATTGTCGCCCATGGGCAGGAGCTTTTGAAACAGTTGTTGCACTCATTTTACTTTTGGACTTGATTTATGGCACAACTTTCTACACGTTCTAGTGTTTGTTTGTGATTTCACATAATCTGATGATTTCACTTTATAGATTGTGATTATATCAGTATTTACTGTCTTATTGTTCACTTTTAGTGTTTCAATTTGCGCTCATCACTTTATTTTCAATCCAGGGGAGACTTCGCAATCATAACCCTGGACACGGAGAAAGCCTTCGATAACATTAGTTTCAAATGGCTTTCCATGGTCATGACTAAAATGGGATTCCCCAGCCCCTTTGCCCACCTTATAAACGCCATGTACACTGCCCTGGTGGCCAGGCTGGTGGGGCTGGCCTTCTATCAGAGGAATTCTGCCTATACACAGGCACGAGGCAGGGTCATCCCCTATCCCCACTTCTCTTCAACATTGCACTAGAACCCCTGTCTAGATACCTATCCCAAAAAGCCCCATTACATGGCATCAACATTGGCAATCACAAATTACGTACCTCCCTTTTCGCTGACAATGTCCTTATATTTTCAGTGATTCCCCCCTCAGACATGCCCACAATAAAATCCATATTCGATGAGTTCAGATTGTGCTTAGTCCTTTGCATTAATTATCACAAAGGTGAAATCCTTCCTATAGGCACACTATCCGAACCTCCCTGGATTTATCATTCGATCTTCACAGTAGCAAAATCCCACATCACCTACTTAGGTATCAAAATAGGGAAACTATCCTCTTCTCTCTATCATCTCAATTTCCCCCTCTCTGCTCTCCAAAATATCTCAGGAACTTGACAACTGGATGGATTTGCCCCTTTTGCTCTTGGGAAGATGCCATCTGGTGAAAATGGTTAGTTTTGCCCGCCTGCTCTACCCACTCCAAACCATCCTACTACTTCTTCACCATAAACACACAATTCTTTACAAAGCCATTTCTAAATTTCTTTGGAAAAACAAACAATCACGCATTGCTGTCAGGTTACCTGTGGCCAGGTGACAAGTGCACCCTGTTGGGGTCAGGGGTGCACCACGGAGTAGTGAACCTTATTGCTGACTATTGCGGACGGACCACAGAGCGGATATGGAGAAGAGGTTCACTGGGGCACAAACAGGGATCCTACAGGCAGCTTGAGCCCAAGATTCCCCAGGGCGCGTCTAAGGCCGCGTACACGCGGTCGGTACATCCGATGAGAACGGTCCGAGAAGACAGCGAGAAGAGCCGGCGTGTCAACATCGGGAGAAGAAGAGAAGTGAAGAACATGTCGTCACAGCACGGAAGAAGAACTCACAGCACGGAAGGAGAAGAAGACGTACAGCACGGAAGAAGACACCGGACAGCGAGACGAAGAACCGGGGTGCGCCGAGTCAACAGCGGAGAGCGGCGAACATAGAAGGAGACCCCCGGAGAGTTGAGAAGACCCCCCAGATAGCGGAGAAGACCCGTCGGGATAGCGGAAGAAGAAGCCCCCCCGCCGAAGACGCCGGAGGAAACCCGCCGGGGGGTGGGGGCTTTTTTAAAAGCGACCCCCCCCGGCGGTGGAAGAGAACCAGACGGCGGCCCCCACCCACCCGAAGACGTCAAAGAAGAAGCTCCCCCTGGTAAAAGAGCTAATAAAGAAGACAGGGGAGGCCTCCGGAGCAGACTAATAAAATATTTTAATACCCTGTGTGGTTTATTTGTGTTTTTACCACTTTTCTTGCAGGTGAATGGGTAGGGGTACGATGTACCCCATACTCATTCACTTAGGGTGGGGGGCTGGTATCTGGGGGCCCCCTTATTAAAGGGGGCTCCCAGATTCCGATAAGCCTCCCACCCGCATACCCCGACAACCAACGGCCAGGGTTGTCGGGAAGGGGCCCTGTCCTCATCAACATGGGGACAGGGTGCTCTGAGGTGGGGGGGCCGCAGTGCACCCCCCTGCCCCAGAGCACCCAACCCCCCCCATGTTGAGGGCATGCAGCCTGGTACGGCTCAGGAGGGGGGGGGGGGGACGCTCGCTCGTCCCCACTCCCTTCCTGGCTGGCCGGGTAGCGTGCTTTGGATACGGGTCTGGTATGGATTGTAGGGGGACCCCCTACGCCGTTTTTTTCCGCGTAGGGGGGCTCTCCTTACAACCCATAACAGACCTAAGGGCCCGGTATGCTCCTGAGGGGGGAACCCATGCCGGATTTTTATTTAAAATCCGGCGGGGACTTCCCCCTCAGGATTCATAACAAACGCCGCACACGTGTAGAATTGGCGGGAATCCAAGTCGGATCTCCCGTCGCTTCTATGACGGCTCTGTCTCCATCGCGGCAAGCCAGCTCGGCGCTGGCTCCCGCGATGGGGCTCGTAGGTGCTCAATCTCGCCGAGAAAGAGAGCGAGATTGACACAAAATCGGGTTCACCCACTGTAAAACACAACAACGTGCAGAGAAAAATGAAGTTTAATGCTTCCAAGTATGCGTCGACTTGATTCTGAGCATGCGCGGGTTTTGAACCGATGCTTTTGCGTACTAACCATCGGTTTTGACTAGGGCTGTTACTGATCAAAGTTTTTGTGTTCGATTAATCGATTTTTTTTAATCAATTAATCGACTTATTTTGATTAATTATAACGCACATACAGAGCCAACTACTTTTAGCTGATCTCCTTGCAGGCTGATTCCCAGTGCAGCTACCAACCACTGGAAAAATGCATAGCAGGATACAAAGAACACACAGGCAGCGCTCAATGGGAATAGCATTACAACTTGTATAGTCTTCAAGTAGGTAACAAAATAAATATTGCACTGGAGATAAAATCGATGTAGCTACATAAACTGTAAAAATGGTGCGAGTAATACCAAACGGTAGCATAAGCAGTCATGAAAACATGTAGCTAAGTATGATACTGGTATAAAATGTGTACAATGATACTGCTGCTGAATCCAGATGAGGAGGGGTTAACATCAGTCCGTCGGCATGTAGATGTCCCATGAAGGGAACGATCACAACTCCCAGTGGATGGCTGTAGAATCCCAGGTTAATAGAGGGAAGTGATAGAGGGAAGTGTAACAGCCCTTGCGTGTGGCAGAAAGTAAGGTGCGGCCGGCATGCAGATATGAAGACACAGCAAAGGAGACCTTCAGATGGACACAGGAAGCCCCGCCGGTGTCCATGACATCAACGGATCTCAGACGGAACTCCCTGAAGATGGCGGAGAGGTAAGTAACAATCAAAAGAATTTTGATCGATCCAAAAAATTAAAGATTAATCAATGAATTAATAGTTCATTTCCACAGCCCTAGTTTTGACCTATCAGTTAGGCGTCCATCGGTTGAATTTTAAAGCAAGTTCTAAATGTTTGGACCGAAGGATAACTGACCGATGGGGCCCACACGGTCGGTTTGGACCGATGAAACTGAGCTGAAC
Source organism: Rana temporaria (assembly GCF_905171775.1). Classification (NCBI taxonomy): domain Eukaryota; kingdom Metazoa; phylum Chordata; class Amphibia; order Anura; family Ranidae; genus Rana; species Rana temporaria. Next base: position 284,114,579 of record NC_053493.1, on the reverse strand, counting down.
TGAACTTCTGATCGTGTGTACAGGGCCTAAGACCCAGCTTGGTGTTCACCAGAGCCTCTAGTGGTGAGGATGGCCTTTGCTGCAGCTTGATCCAGGTCGTGGCCCCTGGGGTCCCATAGGTCGTGCATTATAGGGAGAGAGGGGAAGCAGCACACAGGACACAAGTGATAGTGGAGGGTAAGTCGAGGTCCAGGCAACAAGCAGACGTGGATTAACCAAGGGACAGGCCAAGGGTCAAGGTCACAGGCAAACAGGAGTAGTCGTAGACAAGCCAAAGTCGGTACACAGAGATATTAACGTAGCACACGGCAAGCAGGAACACAAAGCTAACACACGTTGAACAGCAAAACAGACCTGCAGTGCACTAGTTAATATAGAGTTCTTGGGATGGCCTGGCTTGGAGCCATACAGGGAGGAGAGATGATAAAAGGCAGCCAGATAAGAGAGTCAGGCCTCTAATGAACACATGGAGGAGAAGGTAAGCTGCCAGACATTATTGCTTATCCATGACAATTGCCTTCCCAAAGCTATATCTTCCCAGACGCGAATGGGGGTATCAGTCTCCCAAATGTTAGAACTTATAACTTAGCCTGTTTTTTGAGGACAGGTCTGGACTGGATAGTCCAAAAATCCAGCTACTCCAATTATGCCTTGGAAACTTCTATGGCACACCCATACTCCTTGCTTGCCCTCCTTCACCACAAGTGGAAATCTGTCCCACCTCTGCTTCAACACAATCTCCTACTGCGGGACACAGCCATAGCTTGGAGAGAAGTCAGAAAAAGCCTCAAACTCTTTCCCTTCATATCCAGCCACCTTCCTATACAAGGAAACCCAAGCTTCCCTCTGGGTCTGGAACATTAACCCTTTGCCACCTGGCAACGGAAAGGCCTCACAAAATTCTCATCTCTATGTGACTCAGAGACTGGTCGCCTTCTTAAATTCCAAACCATAGCCAACAAATTCTCTCTTCCCCAATCGCACGCCTTCCATTATGGGCAATGCGTCAGCATTCTGAAAAATGCTTGCAGAGACGATAACAAAAGGTTTAAACCATCTATAGTGGAAAACCTTCTTTTGGAAGGTTTATACAAAATATCGGACATTTACCAACCTCTTCTACTAAAAACCACCCCTCTTGCTTAATCATCAGTGGCCAACTGGGCCAAGGACTTTCCTGAAACTGAACTGGTCCAAAAAATCTTACAAGGACTTAAAGTGGATGTAAACCCCCAAAAAAAAAATTTTTATGTCACAATGTAGAGAATACGATTTCCTATCATCTGTGCCCAGTCTTGCCACACAGAGTTAATCCAGCGCTGAGCAATCCTCTTTTTATTGTTCAGTGAAATAAAACAGACTTCCAGATAAAGACCAAAGTCCTTGCTTGAGTGACAGGTTATTTACATATATTGTGCACTAGCTTGCAGACATGCACAGCTTCTGTAAAGTGCACAATTTACATCCCCCTCCCCTCTCCTCCTCTCCTCTCCCGTCCAGCTCTCCCAGGATTGGCTGTCTTTCCTGTGTTTTGATAAAATGTTTTCAAAATATGGGGTGATCCACAGTTCAGTGTAAACAGCCATCAGAATATACATAGACAAGAAGCTGTGCATGTCTGCAAGCTAGTGCACAAGATATGTAAATAACCTATCACGCAAGGACTTTGGTCTTTATCTGGAAGTCTGTTTTATTTCACTGAACAATAAAAAGAGGATTGCTCAGCGCTGGATTAACTCTGTGTGGCAAGACTGGGCACAGATGATAGGAAATTTTATTCTCTACATTGTGACATCAACAAATAAAAAAAAATTGGGTTTACATCCACTTTAATGCCGTCCAAAATTGATCCCCAACGAAACTTGGAGGGAAACCCAACTGAAAATCATCCAGCGGGCCCATATACCCTTTCTCTCAAACAAACAAGACCTAACCACCCCATCTGCCCTCTGTGCCATCACCCCAGGCCTTCTCTGACACACCATTTCTGGACGTGCTCCTACATCTCTGTTTTCTGGGATCAAGTCCTCTCCTACATTTTCAAGGTAACCCTGCTGAAACTTCCCAAAGACCCACTGCTCCTCATCTTCGGCCATTGGGACCCTCAGCTACTACCCTCTCCCCAACATTGACCCCTCCTTATAAAGGCTGGTCTCTGATCTGTCTCCTACTTGCCAGTAGATCCATCTTAAAAAACTGGACCACTGACTTTCTACCGAAAGCATGTTTCTACTGCAGGTGGAAAGCCTTTATGGTCTCAACACCCATTCCGGCTGACCTGGCGAACTTCGAACATTTCACATTCTCATACTTTGGGCCTCTCTCAACACACCTAGTAAAACCACTCTCTCCTACTGAAAGACTCACTACCGATGAAACCCAACTCCTAACAGGACACAAAGCATCCATCAAGAACACCTCCCAACCACCGACCTCAATCTCTCCTACCAACAAATCAACCAAGAACTTTACCCTTTGTACCTCAGACACAACTCCATTGTCTACCTCCTTGCTACCTCCACAGTAAGAACTTGGTGTTTTCACCCCCACCTTCCCCCTCACACATTCCCCCTTTTTTCTGGGATTCTTTGTTTTTTGCTCCCAGTAACCCCAAGGACCCTTTCTTAATATATCCATCCAGTAACCTCCCCTTTTATATGTGTGTAACTGTTATAAGAGATGTTACCTCATATATGCTGTTATCCCATACCAGGGACCCATCCACGCAACCCCTTGGTTTTGTAACACACTTTCAATGCTATGTATATGGTTACTTTCGATACAACTATCACTGTAAAATCTATTTAAAAAAATAATGTGTTTCCTGATCCCTGTTTACTTAGGAATATGCATGTCTGTGCGATGCAAATTTCACCATACAGATTGTATGTCTGAATTTGCATAGCATTCGGACCAAATCTGTGCAGGACCCTTTTTTTTGTCTACACAACAATCGGATTGCATGTAATCCGATTCCTGTCCGAATTCACAGTTCGCACTGCAATATGCGAACCAATTTGGGGATGTCATTGACTTTCTATTGCCACATGCAGTGGATAACATAGGGCAGTGTGAACTGCCTGCAAGTTCTATGCGATGAGGAAACGGGCACTGGAATTGCGCTGGTTCCGGCATTGCATATGTGTGAACCGGCACTGAGCAAACACTCAGTGTGTATGAGGCCTTATTACTGCACTTTATGCTTACTGAATTATTTCATGCAGTATTTATTGAAAGTCCACTAATGTATTTCACTAATGTGTTTTACACACGTTTATATTATGCATTAGATAACAAGTATCAAGTCAAGTCAAGCTTTATTGTCATTCTACTACACGTGGGGACATACGGTAGAATGAAATGTCAGATCTCACAGGGACACGGTGCTACATACTAATTAAACATAATTATAAATATAAAAAGAATAAAACAGAATGATCATTATCATTGCACCCACCAATCATGATTCACAAGTGAATTATATTTATTTATTATTGTCTTTTAAGTCCTGAACCAGTAAAGCTTATGGCAGAAGGTAAAGAGGTTGTATGACCATTAATCATTATTCAATATGATTTTCAGTTATTAAAGAACTTATGAAAATTAAGCCACCATTAATATCTGCAAACATGATATTTACTAGACATGTGCAAACTGAAATATTTTGTTTCGTAATTTCGTTTTCGTCAGAAAAATACATTTATTTAGTTACTCCCGAAAATCCTTTTGATTTATTTCGTTTTTCGTTGGGAATAGCTTTCGTCCGAAAATCCAAATATACTTGGTTTCAGTGTCGAATGGTCAAAGAATATTCAACGGAACATCGAAATTTTTTGTCGAATCGTATATTTCCGGTCGAATATTCCGCCTACAAGAATTCTAACGTTGTATGACTAGTAATAATAATAATAAATAATTATATTATTATTATTTATTATTACTAGTCAACCAGCATTAGAATTTTTCTATAGCCTACGGGCGGAGCATTAAAAATGTACAAGTGCAGTATATCTTCTCCGTCAAATCTGCTTAGCACTTTCGATATACACCATAAGCCTTCAATGACAGATTTGGCGATTTTCGATGCTTTGTCGAATCTTTTCTCTATAATGTCGAATCTTTTCTTTTCTCTATAATGTCGAAAAAGTACCGTATGTGTGTGTAGTAGAATATCAGGTTCGATAGACAAATTGCTGATATTCAGTCAGCGTCATGTCGAATCTCCTATCTATATCGAATTGTTATATTCGCAACGAAAATGAAAAAAAGCATTTTTTTATTAAGGATCTCTAGGTTTTCGTTTTGTGCACTTTTGTTATCGTTTGTTAAAACGATAACGAAAATACCTGAATTGCGGACAAAAATGCATTCGGACGAAAATGAATGCACATGTCTAATATTTACTGAAAAGCATGTAGCCCATATAAACCACCTTTTCTTAATGTGTCCTCTACAGTTCCTGTGACAAGCCTGAGCAAATTATTTCTTATATCTTGATTTAATTACAGAGAGATAGGGAATCGTATGTAATAAACTGTTGTAAGATATGGTATTCAATCTATTAAAAATGTGATAAAACGGAAATGTAAAAAATCTGTCTTTTGTAGTCAGTTTAATTGTAGTCATTGCTCATGCTTTTACATTTAGGTCACAACCCAAGTTCCACATTAAAAACTCTAATTTTTGCCTCATTGATCATGTGCTCATGGAGAAAATTAAATTATTTCTCATTGTGGAACACTTGCATCTTCATACAAAATGGCAGACACATTGACATGTGAAATTGAGAAAGGCAGCAACTGTGTAAACCTTCCACACAGTGTGAAATCGCCATATATTATCTTTTGTTTTAACTATGTGACACAGTGCAAAACTTGACAGTATAATGAACAAAGCAATTAGTAGGGAAATTGAAGATGCAAAATATTCATTTGAGGTAGCTCTCCAGCTGTTTGCTTATTCTTTTCCATCCCTGTGGACATGGTAGATTGCATTTATAATCACATATGTTCATAGGCAGCGTTTGTGCAGCTGAAATGTAACTAACACGCATGAACAAGCACACTGTAGCATAATGTAATATTATATGGCATAGTAATAAAAACAATCCATATATGTAAAATTAGGAAGGCAGAAATCTGTAGAATGAAGGAAAATGTGGCCTATTTTAAAATCTACTTATCCTTAGAGCAACCTCACTCCAATGCAAAGCTCTATTTATTAACATCTGCATAGAATGCCAGGGTCTCTTTTGAAGATGTTTTTTTTAGAAAATTAGAGAAGTTGAGTATGTGTAAAAGTACTGTCTAGGTCATGTTTGGGGCTGGGCCTTGGTTCCAAAGCTTGTTGCCTAAGCTATCTGATAAGGGACAAATAAATCACTGCTGTAATAGCTCATTCACTCGGGTGTAAATTTCAACTCGAGCTATTCAGTTTAGTAAACAGTGGGCTTCTTTCAGCAAAGCTGACAGAAATACATAGCTATACATTAAAAGGAGACCAGTGATATACAGCATGTACAGGCTCAGAAGGAGACACACCATATTTATAGGTGTGTACAGGGGGGTGTGCCAGGTGTGCCTGCCTAATCACTATGTGTGGTGCCGATTCCCTCTACTGCATGGGCTTTCCCCATGTTGCCACCTGCAGTGCTGCTGACTTCTCTCCTCTCCCCCGGGTGCTGCTGGAGATGTTTCAGGATGAAGAGCAGGGAGAAAGGCTAGTCAATTTGTCTTTGACAAGCCCCTTCCTGTTCTAAATGAACACAGTGAACACACTTACTCACTCACTGTATTTGAAACATAACTGAATCCGCTCAGCACAGAGCACTTCCCATTCATTCACTATCCAGTGCAGCTGAGGCATGTGTGGGTTTGAGATTGGGGTCTACACCCTAATGAAATAGGCTACACACAACTATGACCATATTTATATGACATTTTTCATATTGACTTAACTTATAAAAAGGGAAAATAGGTTTTTAATGTTTTGGTATTAACCCCCTTGGCGGTAAACCCGAGCGTGACTCGGGGTTGGTTTTTCATGTTAGGATCGGTATCCCCGAGTCACGCTCGGGGTGGACGTGCAGAGTGTGCAGCGGCGCGGCTTACCTTCTCGCTGGATCCACAGGCAAGTTACTTACCTTGTCCCTGGATCCAGCGATGCCACCCCGCTGTGTGAGCGAGCAGGACCTCCTCGCTCGATTCACAGTGTCCCCGTGTGCCGCCGATCTCTGTTCCCTGCGACGTTATGACGCACGGGAGCGGAGAACGGCGCCAAAATCAAAAAAGTAAACAAACACTTTACATACAGTATACTGTAATCTTATAGATTACAGTACTGTATGGGAAAAAATACACACCCCCTTGTCCCTAGTGGTCTGCCCAGTGCCCTACATGTACTTTTATATAATAAAAAATGTTCTTTCTGCCTAAAAACTGTAGATTGTCCAAAAGTGTCCCTTTATGTCAAAAATGGTTTTAGATCAGCTAGAAAACAGCGATAATAAATTATAATCACTTGCAGAATTGTGCGATAGCGATTTGTGGGGAAATTCGTTATAAAAAAAATAAAATAATGACAGCGACAATTCTGCAACTGAGCAAATTTCAGTGATTTTGAGTTGATTACATTATTGAATAATTTTTATTATAATTATATTATTATTTGTTATAATTATTTATAATTATTTATTATATTATAATTTATAATTTTGTTTTAAAAAAAAAATCATACCCGGGATGCCTACAAGACTCTTGTTTGGTCGGATTTAAGTGAGTTATTTCTAAAAATTACAGGCCTACAGTATAAAACTCCAAATTTCCTTGCAAAATAATTGTACCGCTTTTGGTACGTAATTCCAGACAGAATCATACCGCCAGGGAGGTTAAAAAATAATATATAAAGAATGCTGAAATTTACAAATCCACTATACATTCTCTTTCTGATCATGATTTGAAAGCACCTCTGATCTGATCACTTGGCCAAAAAACAACTTGCATTATTGACACAAGGCATGACAGATGTATGAACTTACAGATATAATCTGTGGGAGTTCAGAACCTAAAACTCCTGACTTGTAATCATAAAAGCAATTCACTGCTTCAGCTGTTCTCCACTGTGGCAAGGTATTTGAGGAAAGCTGAAGCTTACATTATACCCATCAATCATCAATCTTTTCAGTGAACAATTGCCAAGAAAGAAATACTCTAGGTAGCCACTTGTGAAGTAAGCAGGGCTGTTACATAATATTTGTTTACTGAGATGTCTACACAATTTAATCTCCACTGTATATTAACAGTAAATGACTTCCAATATCTAAAGAAAACATTACATCTTCCTTTACAGGTATTCAATTGATCGTAATACAGATTTGGAGAGATATTTCAACATTGATGCCAACAGTGGAGTTATTACAATAGCAAAACCTTTGGACAGAGAGACCAATGCTGTTCATAACATCACTGTACTAGCAATCGAGAGCCGTAAGTGAATATTTCTAACGTTATGGATAAACTCCAGCTTTACCTTGAGATTAGCACATTTGTAAAGACTCCTTTGTTGTACTGAAATTGCTTACTCTGGCATAGGCTTCTCACAGGGTACCTTAGAAGTGGCAGAAACTCAGGTAGAGCTTGCTTCATTTCCTTGCTGATGGATATCTAGCATCTAGTCTATTTCTGCCACCACTTACTGTTTCATTATTTGGCATTTAGTTTGTTTCAGCATTACATGTGGGAGTTACTTAGGGCAGTCGACATGCAAATGCATTCTGCCTAGGAACACTGATGCCCACCCATAAAGACATGTTGATATTTGTATAATTCTTCCCACCACACTGCTTTTTGTGGTCTGAGGACTTTGAGAGGAATATTGATGCATGGTGCTGTGATGTTTTCATATACAGTAGCCTCTGGACTTCCCCCATCAACAGTGATCTGTGTGCATTGAATAGAGAAGCCTAGAGGCCCAAGAGAGCCTAGAGGCCCAAGATTATTATTTTTTTCAATAATAATAATAATATTTTTCAAAAAATTATATTGGATGGTTGGAGGAATCCACTCACTATTAAAGGTGCCCTTACCCTTTAATGTGAGTGGGTGTCACCACTAATTTAATCATGGTGCAAAAAGAAAAAAGAAACCTTGGAAATAAGATACCGCCGTGAGTGGTAAGAAAAAACAAGTCTAAGCGTAAAAGCTTCTTACAAGTGATGGGGGGGGGGCTTTGCGAAGCATTTCCATTCAGACTGTCAAGCCATCAAATGACTGATGCCATAACTGATCATATGTGCAGAGCAATGACAACTGCAGATCACACAGAGGCTAAGATGGCAGCTTCCTTGGCTGTAAAGGACGGTATGGTTTGCAATAGTTCCACTTTCTTAACATATTGATGAAGGAGAAAATCAGTCAGAGAAGGCTAAAAAAAAAGTAGAATAACCTTCAGCTTCAAATACTCACCAACAAAGTTTATTAATTAATTACATGTTTTATATCACTTAAACAGACATATTTTTAAAAGTATAAGATACATACTCCCTTTTTGTTAAAGTCTGCAGGCAAACCAACGTTTAATCTCTTGGGTCCCCTGCAGGTCCTCCTGCTGACCCTGCTTGTAGTACTACCCCCTAAGGGGCTACAGTATATTTAATAGATTATTTCCCAAAACAGTCCCGAGGCAGCCAGTCACACAGCAAAAGTCCATTCACTTTGGCTCTCTAAACAGTCTAAGGGATGTCTTTTTTATTATTCATTGCTCAAGAAACTTGTAACAGGAAGAGGACAATAGGGAATGGGATACTCCAAAATGCTTAAGCACAATTCTGCAGAGAACAACTCTCTTTCAAAGCAGCAGTAAACTCAGTAAAAGTTCACTCACAGCTGGAGACCATGAGACAAAGTTCAACACAGACAATGATGGACTGAGACAGTCAGATTCCTTACAGCTAGGAAACATAAGAGAAATTGGTAGCACAAATATGCAGACTGAAACAGTCCACACATCCACAGTTAAGGACCATGAATAGACTGTGGCACAGGGATTAGACTCAACTCACAGATCCAAGAGAAAGTTCATAGGCCCTATCCACAGGGGAGAAGTCTAGCAGCCAATCCATTAGTGCTCCAGGGGCAAACCATCTGACTAGGGCTCCAGAAAATTTGCTACCTCTCTGATCACCTACTGGAGACACTACCACATGGATTAGCCAGAGAATGGCAAATATTCAGCCTAGGCATTATAATTTCCCACCCTAAACTCTGGAAGATTCTTCACAGAGGCAGAGATAACAATCAAACCCCCAGGCTGTTGAGCTATGCACCACAGACCTGGGCAATCAATCTCAGCTTCTCTGATTACAAAGCAAACCAACAAGTTGTTTAGAATCTTATCCTCGGAGGGTGCTAGATCCACATCCCAGAGGACTCTTGTAATGACATGGAGGTTGCTACTGTATGTACAGCATATAATAAAGATATTTTCCAAGGAATTTATCCTTTTTGGACACTCTAATCACTATATTGCTGCTTATCAGGTTTCATAGTATGTATGGTGTTAGAGTGTTTTTTTTTATTGTTTTTTTTTTTCAAAGTTAAAAAGAGATAATGTTCATTAAATTAAAAAAACAAAAGTTACTGGAATGCATAAGGCCTTATGCACACTGCTGCTGTTAAACTCATGTTTTTTCTGCCCTTAAACTTTCCTAATGTTATTCTATGTGTCCATGCACACATGGGCGTCTTTAGCAGTTTTTTAGCCAAGCAGTTCAGGGGATGATTTCTGAATGCCTTAAAATCATGCTCAGGAGAGGGTATTATGACCACAAAAAATGACGAAAGCTGTTAAATGCATGCAACGGCTGTTAAACACTTCTAAAAGCTAGGTGCATTTTGCACTTTAAAATTAGTTTATTTCAATGGTCAGAACAAATTAAAATTCTGACTAATGAAATAAATAAATGTCCAAACTCCAAACACTGCTAAACTCTGCTAAACTCACATAAGCTAGTTTGAACAAATGCAGCTTAGGTGAGTTTATAACGCTGATTTTCTCCTGTCAAGTGTGTACAAGAAACCGGTGTGCATGAGAGCAAATTACTTACAGCCACATTAAACAGTGTAGCCATAAGGAAAGAATAAAAAAGTAATCTTATGCAGTAACACAGAAACAGATTGTCATCAGGTAAGTGAAAATGTGTGAGCTGGGGTGGAACCAGCCAAGTCTGGGTCACTGCGAGTCAAAATGTACAGGAGCAAAAGTGAATCATATGAAACATGAACTGCACATCAGAGGTAATTGGCAAGGTTAGTATGCCATTATAAAGGGAAAAAGAAAAGATAAGGAAGCACAATTATCCTAGGACCAGTGAAAGGGAGGGCAGACCAAACTCGGAATGATCCATGTATCTCAAATTTTATTAAACTGTGTTAAAGTATTGCTCAATAGAGCTGTAAGATGCTCTTGTCTGCAATGATATTCAATAACAGGGAGTGATATGGAGTTGGTTTGGATAGGGACTGCATGGGTATGGCTTTTCTGGCAGCTCTTAAAATAGGCAAGATCAGCTTTTCAGAGATTTTGTGTTTTTTTATATATATAATATTTACCTGTGGGCTCCAAACATGTGAAGAAAAGGGCAGAATTTATGGTCTCAGTAGTCAACATGTTTTTTGTTTAATAGACTCATGGAAATGTGTGTGTTTACAGGTATGTCTTGCTTCAGTTACTTTTATACAGCAACAGGATAACTTTGAATTTAGCTATCCTCTTAGAATTGTAAGCTTATGCATGCACATATAATAGTAAAACACATTTAGCACTGCTTGTTATCAGTCTTAACTCATAGATTTCAGCAGAGTATAACTATTTTATGCAATTCTTCAAAAACAAAAAAATGACTAATAAGGAACATCCTCTCCTTTAGAAAGCTTCTCTGTGACCCATATCACTTCAATTTCTCAGAACCAGCTTCAAGGGATAAAATGTGTAAATCCTATTTTCTCTATGACAGGTCTGCTGCAAGTTGTTAAAACAAACTGAGAGATTTCCCGCACATCCACTGCCTCTACTTAAAGTGTCTGATAGCCTGTTGTAAACAGAATGCATTCCTATTGATTTTACACATGATCAAATTTGAACTATATCGCACTGGTTAGAATTTTGTTTCCATTTTGTTATTCTCCTGGTTTTATTTTCAACTACTTTCAATTGATCTGGCATAACTATAGACATTGCAATTTTCTAAAAAAAAAAAAAAAGCATTTTTCATTTTCTAAAATTGTAGTTGATGTCTAAATCTCAACCTGTTTTGTGGCTTATTTGTTTTCATCTCTTCTGCAACAGTTTATTTGGTGTGCATAGTGTAATTTAGACTAAACACAAAGACTAAAGATATTAAAAATATATGAGACATAAATGTATTACTTTTTTGGAAGTTAAAGCTGCAGTGAAGTAGCAAAATAGCACTACAGCAACCATATTTGTGGATGCAGATGAGAGCGCTGGGCAAACAGAACAAAGCAGCAGCTAGAAGTAGGAAAATATATTAAAATAGATGATATTCTCAGAGATTTAGTTAATAATTCAATATGCCACATGAGTTACACAAAACACCAATTGGGAAATAATTTAATTCTGGTTATACATGTGGCACCTATACAAGCAACTTCTGCAAGTGTATGTAGGAGAAACAATTTAAAGACAAATTCTTCTAAGCAAATATATAAAAAAAAATGTATTCATTAATATATCATTGAATGTATTTTAATGCAAGTTGTGCAAGTACCCGAGTAAGACATGGTATTGGCCTCTTTTAGTCTCTTAACAGCAGCTTTTGGGCATAAGTGGAAGACGCAGCACATAAAGTCAATCAGTTCATGTGTTGGCATGGAGCATGCCGATAGAAGGAGAAAGCAGAGCAAAAGACAGATGAACTCATTACTTCTGCTTTCACTGTACAATCTTAGGCTGTAGTGAGTCCATTCCAGCCTGGACCCATAATGGAAGGAAAGGAACTTGCATAATGTGTGGCCTGCTTTACAGCTCACATTGAAATGCATTTCTCTGCACATTTCTTTGTAGAATAGAGAGATTTCCTTTAATAGTCTTCATTAGGACCAGAACATGAAAATGCAGGAATCACCAGGACATTCCCAAAGTGTTGCAGTGCTTTACAGCAGAAAGAGTTTGCTTATAAATGTATTTCACAATTGTTGCAAAATTCTGGAACCTGCAAGGAAATGTGGTTGATGTAAACAAACCCTTATGATATGTAGTAATACATTTCAGCAATTCATGAAAAGGCCACCAATAATTGAAGTTGTAAAAGTTACCTCCACTAAACTGGGAACTATTACCTGTAGGGATGAGGTTTGTGGCAAATCCACAGAATTTGTGAAGTTCATGAGCCTCAAGATATCATTTGGATCACTGCCAGAATGCCTGTATCTGGTTATCTGAGTCACAAGAGTAGAGTTAGGCGAACAGTTCAAGCCCAGCAAAAGTTTGGCCCAAACATTACCTGTTCAGTGAACAACCAAATCTGCGACGCATTCAATGGGATGTTTGCCCGCTGAGTGCCCCACAATTCCCTAATTGGGTGAAACAGTGCACCTGACCGCTGGTCAGGTGCGAGGCTTTGCTTAATCTGGCAAGAGCACAGTCAGAGCCATAGTTTGAATATAGTGTAGTGTGAGTATAATGTAGTGTGTCAGTGTAGTGTCAGTATAGTGTGTCAGTATAGTGTGAGTATAGTGTGTTAGTATAGTGTAGTGTCAGTGTAGTGTAGTCTGAATGAAGTGTAGTGCAGTGTTTAACACAGCACTACATAACATTTAGTGCTGTATACAGTGCTGTATACCACACTTTCTTTTTTTTTGCTGCATGTTTTCGTTTCATTTTGTCCTGTGACCGCGCCCTTTTTTTAAAATCATCAGTCACAGTTTTTCTAAACGCAGCGCTGTCGTTTCCCCCTTTTTTTTAAGTTTTTACATTTCTGTTAGCGCCAATCCTCAATTTAAAGTGTGACATACACCACTTTTGATTGAATAAAGTGCATCCAATTACACATTTCCCAGTATCTAATAATTGTGGGTAATAAAACCACCCCATCATGTCTTGGAGGCCAACAAGGAAAGGCAGAGGTTCCCATGCAACTATGAGGGGGCCAGCAGCATCTGTGTCCACAGGCAAATTGGATGTGGTCAGTCCTCAGGCAGGGCATAATTTCTTCTGTTTAGTGATGTTGCCCGTGCTATCTAGCCACAGCATGCAGAGGAGGTGGCTTACTATACCATCCTCATCCTCCTCATCCTCTCTCACCAATTCTAAGACTAGTGCACAGTCCACTGCAGCTACCAGAGTGGCTTATTGTGCCTCCTTGTCTATAGCTATTCCTGCCATAGCCCCAGCATCACACATGGAGGAGTCAGCTGATTTTCTTTAATACAGCATCAGCCCCTTGCTTCTTGACTATATACAGGAATTACTTGATTCTGATGTTGATTCTGAGGTTGAGAAAGAGAGTAACATGAGCCTACAGAGAGGGGAGAACACTGATACACAACAAATTGGCATGTATGTTCCCCAAACTAAGTGGAACCTAACTTTGGCAAATTTGAGGCATTGAAGCAGAGGAAGACCTTAAGAGATTGTTTTCAGTTCCCAGAAACCTTGGGAGTGCTACGTGGATGGGAGGAGGCAGTACAAGATAGTGTAATCTTCATTGACCCCAAGGACTCTGATTCTCATTCATCCTCAAATTTGCGAAGATTATCTAGGGGCAAAAACAGGCGTGGAGAGTTTTACAGTAGACGATCCACTGGGTAACTGGGCCATGAGAATAAACCACTGGCCAGAACTTCCCCAGTATGAAATTGAGCTGATGGGCTGCCCTGCATCCAGCATACTTTCCAAACAAGCATTCAGTGCTACCAGAGGTTTTGTGACCGATTAAACAATGTGGCTGTCCACAGACTCTGCTAACCGTCTGACATTTGTTAAAATGATCAGTCCTGGATTAGCAGCAGCTATCAAGCCCCTGATGCAGATGTCACTGATTAAATGTTTTTGGGATCTGGAATCTCTGCAAGACTGTCCAGGCTGCCCAGCTTTGTGGGTGTTGATTTTATCTTGAAGTAATTTTTGGTATAGGATTCATGGGCACAATTAACACCCAAGGAACAATTCTGTTTGACCGGTGCATATATATATATATATATATATATATATATATATATATATATATATACATATTTTTTTTTTACAGCAAGGCCAAAAATTTATTTCATTAAGAGTACCTCTAGAGGGGTACAGTGTGAAGGCACCAACAAAACCCAAAGCCCAATTTCCCTGCACCTGTTTAACAGGTTCATATAATTTAAACTGTTAGCAGAAAGGCCAAATCTTGCTTTCATCAAATGTAACTCTATGGGGTTATGGTGGGAAGGCAACACCAACATCCAATGCCCAACTTTTCTACACCTGTTTGACAGGTTCATATACTTTACATTTTTTTACATTAAGAGTACCTCTACCTCAAGTTCTCAGAGCATTCTGCAGGGATTTTTTTTTCTTTCACTGGTCTGTAGATCAGATAATTTTGCCACTAACCTCAAAACCATTCCTTAATGGCCTTACTGGTAAGCCAGTAATGGTGAAACTGAAGTGAGGTTTGGAATACATGGCATAACTGGTCTCTGCGGATGGCTACATGAACATGCAGCTCGCCAATACAGAAGGGTATATTGATGGGGGATTGTCTGGACATCTTGGAGAAGTTCTAATAAGGTGTAATAATGTATTGTATTTACAAGGAGTAGAAGATGAGAAAGAAGATAGCGAGAGAAGAGGATAAAGCAATTTACAAATTTGTTTTGTAAACTTATTTCGAAACTTCTCTTTTGAGGTTATTGTTGGACATTGTTTTTGTATGCCTTGTTAAGAAAAACAAACCGTTTTTTTTTTTCAAGAGTACCTCTATAGGGTTACGATGTGAAGGCACCACCAACAATAAAAAGCCCAATTTTTCCGCTCCTGTTACTTCTATGTAAAGTCTGTGAAAGAGACACCAGACTTTATCTATGAGTGTACTATAATTTGGCTTCTTCACATAAGGCTTGCCCGCTGTGGTGCAAAAATGTGTTATTTCCATTCAAAGTCTGACAAAGAGACTCCAGAATGTATCCAAAATACCTCTTATCTTGTTCCGAGCACACTAAATTGTGGCCTCGTCATTCAGACTGGCTCCCCAATCAGTTGTTTACAAAATGAAGAAAGTTTGCAGGCAAAATAATATTGAATGTATTTTTTTTTCTTTATTTATGTGAGTTTTGTGTCAGGAGTATGTGGTAGTGAGCTGTTGTAGATAGACAACCCAGGGTTCCCCAGGGTGCAGAGTCTAGGCCCCAGCCTGCTTCTTCCCCAGAGTCCCTGATGGTGGTGATGGCTTTTCAGCAAGCTGTAACCAGGTCTCAGCCCCCAGGTATGCCTAGCCAAGGATGCAGAGACCACTCTTGTGTGCAGAGTACAAGCAGCAAGCAAAAGGTAATCCAAAATACAAGCTGACATCAGGGCGGGCAGTGAACAAGCACAGGCGGTAAATGAAGCTGAGGCCAGTAAACAGTTAATTAGAAACAGTATAGACAAGAGGTATGCAAACCGGAGCTCAGAGAACTAAGACGTTGCTCAGGCAATGTGGGTTACACTGAGCATGTCTTATATAGACAACAACTAGGAGGCGGGCCAGGAAGTGATAAAAGGGAAGGAAAAAAGGGTCCACAGAATAGTAGATGACGCCCATAGGAGAGCACAGCCAAGCGATCACATGTGAAAGGAATCACATGGAGAAACACTGCAGCAAGGAGGTAAGAGTACACAAGCAGGAAACTGCAGGCTAACATGTGACATATTGCTGCAGCAGGTTCAATACATGGTACAGATGTTTCACTTTACAAGCAGACTAAGTGACCCCCCACTCACTATATTTAAAGGCATTTTTCATTTTTATTGTTTCACTGTAAGAATCTTTAAAATCACTGCTCCTTTAAAAATTATCTTTTTAAAAAAAGATTTTTGCATTGATACATGTACACTGGAGCAGTATCCCGACCCCCCATATCCTTTTAAAAGCCAATAATTTGCATATAAGCCATCAAAATGGGCCCTTATGATGTTTCAAGTTCGGGTCTCATAGACTTTAATATGGTATGTGGTTCAGGTCCGTAATTTTGCAATGTTTGAGCGTTCTGATGTGTTTGGTCCAACTCTACACAAGAGTCAGTAATTTGAAGAAAATGGTAACTCACATGTTTTTCTATAAATGGGTTGATTCACAGCATTTGTTGGAAGCTTACACTTCTGCGTAGGAAAAGACGATGTTTGTTTTTTGTTTTTTCATGTATTTTTATTTATTTATTTTTGCACATGTCCTTCATTAAATTGGCCCTACAAATAGGCAGCATTGAATAACAAGCTTTGCCCCCCCCCATAAACTTTAAAGGAGGGTTCACAGCAAAGTTTGTGAATTTCAAGACTTGCAAAACTCTTTGTTCACACACCCAGACAGATTAGCTCATCCCTAGTTACTAACGGGGTAATAAGCAATAAATACAACTTGCAGTTTTGTGCACTGGTCAGACAACTGCATCATTTCTGGTTGCTGTAATACTACATACAGAAGATGACTAAAGCTGTTTTTTTGTGTTTCAGAATTACTGTCTTTCAAATGTTGCACATGCCTCTTTTCATGATTATAAATGTTTGGGTTAATCCTTTTATAACTAATATTTCTAATTTAATAATGATTTTATTGCTTAAAAAAAGTGTTTATTTTGATTATAATTTTTCAGTGTGATATGGCTAAAATATATTAACAGACATGAGAAATGGTGTATACAATGCTGTTGCAAAGTTGTCAAAAGACAGATGGTCAGTTTAATTTTTTCATTATTATATTTTCCAGAAAACCCAGCACAAATTGGAAAAGGCTATGTTTCTATTAGCATACTAGATATTAATGACAATGCTCCTGAATTTGCCATGGAATATGAGACGAATGTTTGTGAAAATGCTTCTCCAGGACAAGTAAGTGTTTATGAAGTGTTTTGCATTACCTTTGTCATCATACTCAAACTGCTTAATCTTGTGTGGATTGCCAGAGGTAAGCTGAGTGGAATGGACCATAACAGACTTGCAGTTTCAAAAGTCTTGTGTACGGACATAAAACCACAATCTAACATTTTTCCAACCTCTCCCAGTTTTAAACAGGACTAAAAGAACACATATTTTTGTTTTGTCAGAACAAATATGAGACCAACATATAAAATACTGCGTATGAATAATACGTCCTTTTATCCAGTTAGCATGTGTAGCTTTAGGCTTCTTTTGACATGTTTTTAGTTGTATTCTTTTTTTTTTTAAATCTTTTTATTGAGTATAAAACATACAAACAGACCACATCAGTAAACCTGCCACAGCATTGGGACTATACCCACGCAGGAGTCAGTACCAGCTGGCCATAGACTGTGTCCATCATTAGTAACATACAGCTGCAGCACATTTACATGAAGGGACAAACAAACAAACAAACAATCTAGTGCAGTAGTGGCTCTCGCTCAATTAAAATGTCCAAGTATTAACTTCTTCAGTCGAGGCCCAAGGGACAACAAAGTATATCCAGCAAACCCATAGCAGTGATTCTAATACCGACAGAAAAAACAAAGCAAAAAAAAACAAAAAAACAAGGAAAACCCAAGTACAAGCTCAGTCAGTCTCCGGTCGCCGTGGAGGCCTCTGCTAGCCATTTGGCCCACACTCTATCATACTTTTTGGGGCAACCTCTATTTTGGTAGGTTCCTTTATAGCGTGGCAGTACTTTATTGACATGTGATTTCCATAGCAGTATGGACAGTGGGGCACGTTTCTTCCAGCAAAGAGTGATCATTTTCCTGGCATAGAATAACAGGAATCCGATCAGAGTTCTCTCTGCCACCCTGGGGGCCAATTCCTCTACTAAGCCCAAAAGGCATATCTGTGGGGATGGGGCTATATCTATTCCTACCACCTCTTGTATCACAGCTAGTACTTGTGACCAGTAGTGTTTAATTACTGGGCAGGACCAGAAGATGTATATAAAATCGCCCGGGTCCCCAGTACACCTCCAGCACTCCGCTGATAGGGAGGCTTTCATTTTATGCAACCTATACGGGGTAATATAAGCCCTGTGTAGAATTTTATATTGTATGAGACGATCTCGAAGGGAGACCAGTATTTTGAAGGGGAAATCCCACATGTCCACCCAATCCTCTGAGTCCAGTCCCGGGACGTCCTGTGTCCATCGCTGATGGAGCTTAGACAAATCTGGGGAGGAGACTCTAAGGAGATGCGCGTAGAGGACCAAGGTCGGTTTCTTGGTACATTCATAATGAATGACCCTCTCAAGATCAGATTGCACTATTTGCGTGACATTCGGTGTTATTTGGGCTTTAAACGCGTGAGACAGTTGCATATAGCGAAATAAATGCGAGGAAGGCACATCGTTATGGGATACCATATGATTAAAGGGGCGTATAGCCGTTCCGGTGGCGAGGTCAGATAACAGTTTAATAACGCATTTGGCCCAAATTATGGGGTCCGGTAATGAAAAAAAATGTGGCAGTGTAGGGTTGTTCCATAGAGGGGCATGTGGGGAGACTGCAGTCCGTGGGAACTTCTCAATTCCCAATCCCGCCCCCCAGGCCTTCAGAGTCGTACGCATGGGGGTGGTCAAATCATACGGAGCCTTGGGACCACAAAGGGGTAAATGTGTGAGGGCCTCTACCGAACGGACCACCGCCGCCTCCAGAACAGACGCAGGGTTGGACGCATCTGGCACCAGCCACCAAACTGCTGTGACTAGCTGGGCTGCCAGAAAGTATTTCCGGCAGTCCGGAAACGCCAAACCCCCCTGCGACACCGGACACATCAGTGTGAATAGTTTAAATCTAGGAGGATTTGGACCCCAGAGGAAGGAGGAGAAGAGTCGGTTCAATTTCGTAAAAAAAGAGCAAGGAATCCACTGTGGGGAGTTACGGAATAGGTAGGTAAATTTAGGTATAATTTTCATTTTAACTAAGTTAATGCGGCCTAATAAGGACAGAGGAAGGTTCTCCCAGGCCTTTAGTTTGGTCTTTACCCCCTGGATCACCGGCTCAAGATTAAGGGGTATAAAGCTGGACACGTCCCTCAAGACCCGCACCCCCAAGTACACCAGTTCGTCGACCCATTTCAGTTGGATATCCAGCGGGGCTAGGTTTTTGGCTTCAGGGTCTATAGCTAGCAATTGGGATTTTGCCCAGTTCACCCGTAAACCTGTTATTTTAGAGAAGTCAGTCAATACTTGCAAAGCTCCTTTAAGGGAGGGGTCCGCGTTGTTCAGAAATAGTAGGAGGTCGTCTGCGTACAGAGCTACCCTCTCCTCCAGCCACGCTATTCTTAGACCTTTTATGTGGGGCGAGACACGCAAGGCCTCCGCCACCGGTTCCATAGCAATCGCAAACAATGCTGGAGAGAGAGGGCAGCCCTGCCTGGTACCCCTGGAAAGTGGAAAGGGGGGGGGAGACGTCACCTCCCAGCCGGACAGCCGCCCTCGGGGACTTGTATAGAATCTGCAGCCAGGTAATAAAAACCAACGGAAATCCCATCCTCCGCAGAGTTTCCCAGAGAAATGGCCATTCGATCGAATCGAATGCCTTTTCGATGTCGAAGGAGGCAATCGTTCTAGTGCCCACATTGTCATGTACAGCATGCAAGTTGGTGAATAGTTTGCGGAGGTTAATATCCGTGGATTTATTGGCCATGAATCCAGTCTGGTCCGTGTCTATAATAGAGGGCAGTAGTGGGTTGAGCCTAATGGTGATCAACTTAGATAACATTTTGAAATCAATGTTGAGAAGTGCTATGGGCCTGTAAGAGGCGCACTGTTTGGGATCTTTATTGGGCTTAAGGATTAGAATAATGTGCGCATCTGCCATGGAGGGTGGGAGCACTCCCTCCTCCAGACAGTGGGTATACAGGTCAGCCAGCAGGGGAGCCAGGAGATCCGCATGAGACCGATAAAATTCGACGGGTAGACCATCAGGACCCGGGGACTTCCCAGGTGTCAATGTGTGGATAATAGCATGTACTTCCTCCGCAGTGATAGGCCTGACCAGATGGGACCTCTCCTCATCCGAGAGCCACCCCAGGGCCAGTGGGTCCAGGAGAGGCGCCATCTCAGCAGGAGTCATATCCGGAGGGAGCATGGTACTGTAAAGTGTCTGGTAAAAGGACTGAAACTCCCTCAGGACACCCCCCTGGGATGTGATAGGCTCACCCGCAGGAGAAACCAGGGATCAGAGTCATAGGGGTGTCGTGATGGGACATCATGGCTAATAGTCTACCATTCCTATCCCCCTGCTCAAAGTATCTTTGTTTTGTGTGGAACATTTCTAAACGTGTGACCTCACTGAGATGGAGATGGAGATCCCCCCTGGTGGACTGCAGCCGTTCGAAGTTGGAGACCGAGGGGTCAGACCCGTAAGTGTCCACCGCCACCTCGATCTCCCCCTCCAACCGCGACGTGTTGGCTTGTTGATTTACCTTTACTGCCTTAATTGCTGACATATAGTGTCCTCTAGTGAATGCCTTAAATGCGTCCCATACAGTGGGAGGAGAGGAAGACCCTCAATGTATGTGGAGTCTGCCCTGAAATCTCGTCATGGGAGATCCAGTGGGCCACAAGGCGCCACATGGAACCACTTCGTCTTTCTCTGGTGCGCATAGTGATCTTAAGGGGGGAGTGGTCAGACAGCCCGCTAGGTAGGTAGGCTGCCTCCACTATGTCAGTCAACATGAGTTGATTTGCAAACCCGTAATCAATTCTGGAGGAGGTTTTGTATGACGTAGAGAAACATGAGTACGTTTTAGTCAGGGGATGCAACCACCTCCACACCTCAGTAACTCCTGCCGAGTGTGCCCACCCCTGCAGGCTCCCGGGAGAGGATTGTGATGGCACGGGCCTGTCAAGCTCAGGGGAAAGGGTGTTATTGAAGTCACCTAGGATTAACAACTTTGCTGGGCAATACGGGGAAATTCTCTCCAAAATAGTATACAACACTTCCGGTTTGAGTGGTGGCGGGATATAAACTCCTACAATAATATACCTTTGCTGCCAGGCCAACAATACCACAATTACAAACCTGCCATGGGGGTGCCTCAACTGTACACGGGAAGGATTTATTAATCAATATAGATACTCCCCTGGCATATGAGGAATACGAGGCATGAAAAGTTTTCTGAACCCAGGGTCTCTTCAAGGCCATCAGTTTGCCACCCATCAAGTGGGTCTCCTGTAGGATCAGTACCTGCGGATTATGCGCCCTGACATACTGGAACATCAGCGTCCTTTTAAATTTTGAGTTGAGGCCTCTGACATTCCAGGATATCACTGACATTGTTCCGTGATTACGTGATGCCATGATCCCAGGGGAGAATTGTGAATTTCAGGGTGAACGGGTCCCAACAGAGACCCACCCGATGAGTGTTTTGAGAGCCAGAGCCAACCACACATAACACATGGAAAACAAAGAAAACAATGAAACTTCCCAAGCACAATGTGATTTCCCTTCCGGCACCTGGCTCCCCCCAAAAACATGGGGGATGGGCCGGGAGCCGGTCTGTACCCAAAACTGAACATAGCATTGTGAAGCAGTGACCCAAAAACTAGGCCCCACTACAGTCCGCTGCAGCACAGAACTAAAACTGCAGGCTCAATTAAGGCTAATTTAACGTCTCTACAGGTGAGTGGAGAACAGCGGGACAAGGACTCCGCCAATTTCTGGGGTGACCCCAACTCGTGTTCAACCTACACCCACGGACAAGGGGGTGGGGGACGTGTATCTCGACACATCGAGAAGGAGCGGCAGTCCGGAACGGTGTTGTAGTTCCTCCAGCTATAGGAATACCTCCAAGAAAGTACGTTTGGGGTAACTCTGGTATTTGCAAGGAGTTCAGTAGGATGTAGAGAACAAGGATGTGGAAAATCCGTGCATCTGATGGATTAGTGAGAAGATTCTTTCAGTGCAGGTTGGTCAGCCAATCATCAGCATCCGCTGGGCTGTCGGAGAAGTGGACCGCACCGGCATGCTGGACTCGCAAACGGCTGGGATAAAGCATGCTATATTTAATTTCCTTATCTCTAAGGCGCCTGCGGACATCATTGAAGGTTTTTCTCTTCCTCTGTAACTCAGCTGAAAAATCAGGGAAAAGAAGAACAGAGGTGTTGCAATATTCAAGTGTGGGATGTTTGCGGGCTTCAGAGAGCATCCTGTCCCCGTCCCGATAGTTGAGAAAGCGGACTAGGAATGGTCTGGGAGGTCTCCCCGGAACAGCTCGGCCCGTAGGCACCCGGTGGGCCCTTTCAACCACGTAGGTAGGGGGAACATCCGCAAAGCCCAGGAGAGTTTTGAAGAACTCCTCTGCGAATACAGCAGGGTGATCCCCCTCTTCCCCCTCAGGCAGGCCGAGGACCCTGACGTTGTTACGCCGCAGCCTGTTCTCTGCGTCGTCTGACTTTGCGACAAGGGACTGCACCGTGCGTTGTAACTCAGCAATGGAGGTGGCATGTGTGGCCGTAAGATCTTCAGTGGCTGATACCCTGGATTCTGTTTCGGTCACCCTCCCCCTTATCTTGTCCAGATCGTTCCGTATGAGGTTACACTCCGCGGCAAGGTGATCAATGCGTACCAGCAGCGAGGTCCTGCTCTGCTCTATCGCCGCCAAGATTGCAGCCGTACCGTCAGGAAATGATGGAGCCGGCCCCTCTGCCGCTGGGACCTCACTAGGATCCATGTCTAGGTCGGCCAGCAAGGCCCGAAAGCGCCCGACCAGTAGGGGGTCCGTTTGCGGGGAGGAGGGCAGCGGCGGTCGGAGCGGTGTATTGGCCTTAGCGGCTTTGGAGTTCCCCTTTCCCTGTTTTTTGGAGGAGGAGGTATATCCAGAAGAGGACACAGCTTGGCAGGTTAGAGAGGATGGAAGGCTAGGAGTACCAAGGAGGGGGAGGCCCGGAGCAGCGGAGCAGAGGTATCCAAATGGCAGAAGCTGTTTGGGGCGCAGGGCGCTACCGTTGGCAACCAAAGGTAGTCACCACAGGCCAGCACACCAGGCTGCAACAGGGGTATGCACAGACAACCGGGTTGATGGATGGACACGCTGCAGGCAGAGTCAAGGATCAATAGGGGGACAGGCCCAGAACAAGATGACTGAGGCAGAGGGATGGCAGAGGATAGGAGGCACCAGGCCCCAGGAGTACAGGAAACAGTCACTGCCGGACAGCACACCAGGCTATGGGAGGGATGTGAAGGGGTGACAGCTTGTGTGGAGCAAGGCGATCCGCGCTCCGGATGTCTACCGCGCCGGCCGCGGCTCCCCGGCGGGACAGCTCCTCAGGAAACACCGGTGCTTCACAGGCTGTACTAGGCCGCACCCGGTCGCGGCCTCCACGGACCTCTCCAGCAGCCAGTCGGGCCTCCGGATCGTGCCAGGAAGAAGGATGGGCAGGCAGACGAGGACGGGGTGCAGTCTCTTACCTCCAGCCAGGCCGGGATCGATTCGCCCAGGTGCAGCACAGGTCGGTAAGATGGCGGCGGCCACAGGCGCGTGGGGGCTGTAGTCTGCAGGCGCCCCGGGGCAGAGAATCTCAGTAAAGAAGGCTGGCAGGGTATCCACCAAAATTAGCAGGTTAGATGCACGGATGGCACAGGATTAGGGTAAAGGATTGTCGGAGCTTCCCAGAAACACGTCCGCTGGCTCTCACATCAGGACACGCCCCCCCTTTTAGTTGTATTCTTACTGCCTGTTGTTAAAAGCATATTGGCCCGGATTCAGAAAGCACTTGCGCCGACGTATCTCGAGATACGCCGCGTAAGTGCAAATATGCGCCGTCGTATCTGTGCGCTGTGCCCACAAAACTAAGATATGCCTAAAAACAGGCTTCATTCCACGATGTAACTTGCCTACGCAGGCGTAGAGTGGGCGCATATTTACGCTGGATGCATGTGGCGCACCCAGTGATTTTCTATTCAAATATGCAAATGAGGGAGATACGCCGATTCACGAACGTACTTGCACCCAACGCAGGCTACGACTGGTGCGAGTAAGTTTTACGTACAGCGTAAAGTTATGCCCCATAAAGGAGGTTTAACTCAGCAGCATCCATGCAAATGGCTGCACCAGGGAACACAAGCTGGCGTATTTTACGTAGTTTACTTTGTGCGTGAATATGGCTGGGCGTAGGTTACGTTCACGCCATAGGCAGTGATCCGGCGTATCTTAGGCAGTTGTTCCAACGTATTTGTGAACATGCGCACTGGGATGCGTCCACGGGATGGCGCATGCGCAGTTGGCGATACATATCTCTCTGGCGCTCGGCCCATCATTTGCATGGGGTCACGCCTCATTAGCATGGCTCACGCCCACTTCCACTTACGCCGGCTTACGCCTAGGAAACCCAGCGCAGTTTTGGGAGGAAGTGCTTTGTGAATTCCATGCTTGCCTCTCTGCGCTGCGCCGGCGTAGCGTAAAGGAGATACGCTACGGCGGCATAAATGTGCGCCAGTGTCTGTGAATCCGGGCCATTGTTTACAAAGTTTGACAACTTAAGCAAAATTTTGTATACACAAATAAAAGAGTCAGAACATTGGGGTTGTTTACTAAAGGTTAAATAAACTATGGTTTGAATAAACTAAAGGTAAATAGACTGTGCACTTTGGAAGTGCAGTTTCGCAAATTTTTCCCAGAGCTTAGAGAATGTCTGCTGATTTCCATCATTCAATTAATGGAAGCAATAATGTGTTTTTTTTTTTCCCTTGCACCTAACTGGGTATTCTTTACAAAGTGAAGCTTTAACACATTTTCTAAGCTCTGGGGAAAATTAGTGCAAAAGCATAGGGGTTGATCTACTAAAGGCAAATACTGTTCATGTTATTGCTCCCGAGCTTAGTAAATTAGATGAACCTTCACTTTGCAAAGATTACCCAATCACATGCAAGAAGAAGAAAAAAAATGTTTAACTTGACTGGAATACATATGTATAATTATTGCTTCCACATAAGAACTATTAATTATATTGTTAGCTGGCCCAACTAAAAGCCTACATTTAAGTGTAACTAGTAGGATTGGGTGAGGCATGACTTAATCTCCATTTTTTCTAACAGTATTCATTGAATCAAAGCTCAACTATGATTGACATTTGAAAATAAATTATAATTTCTCGATGTAAGCTCCAGACAAACAAAATATGTAAATTAATGCAGGTCTGTAGCCATTAATATATTTAAATACATTTATTTTGACTGCAAGCAGTGTAATTACTTGGATTTTTCCCTGTACAACAGAGCTAAGGCTGTAGGAGAGAGAAACAGCACAAGGAGTCAATCAGTGTTGATGCAGTGCTAGAAGCATGCTCATAGCAAAAGAGGGCAAGATGTCATAGGGATAAGCTCATAAGCCTCTCCTTTCACTATCCAGCCCAGGCTGGGAGTGCCTACAAGACTTTTAGGTCTTACCAAACTGCATCAGAGTAATCATCTTTCTTTATCTGCCAGAGCTTTGGAGTGTGGCAAAAATGTGTAAATATTAAAATTCAATAAACAGACCGTTCCTTGGCAAGCAAAACAGGCCCCTTATATGTATTTCATCTGTGTATTTAACAAATTGCCCAGAGATCAGCTTTAAAAGTGATTGTAAACCAGGTTTAGGAGATATCCCGGGTAGCTACAGGTAAGCCTTATTATAGGCTTACCTGTAGCCTAACGTGGTCTGTAAGGGTTTACAACCATTTTAAGAAACGTTTGTGCATATTTCTTTTATATTATCTCATATAAAATTTAAAAAGGGGAGTCGGATTGTTTCCAGAAACAGATAATGACGTCTCACAATGCCATTGATTGATGAAAATAAAAGAGAGGAAACTGAGAGAGACACATATTATCTCATAATAATCTTTTTTTTCCCGCAGGTTATACAGGAGATAAGTGCAGTTGATAAAGATGAACCATCAAATGGCCATGTGTTTTACTTCACTTTACCTCCTGATGCAAGTAATATTAATTTTACATTACAAGACAATAAAGGTAAGTGTAATATTGCATTACTGAAGTAAAAATATACCTATCTCTTTAAAATCTATTTAAATCATTCCTATTAACTCGGTAGAATACAAAAGCACAGAGATGTGAATGGGTAAGGTAGGGAAATCTCTATATAATTAAAAAACATTATATATGGTGTATGTATACATATGTATTTTTGCGTACACCCTTTTATTGAGATTATTGACATTCAATTACATGGATAAAATAAGGTTAACTTTTTGTCTTAAAAAAAAACAATAATGTACTGCTTGTGAAAAAAAAAAAATCAAGATAACCATCCCTCAATATACACCTAAGGAGATTCTATCATCCATGCACTAATTTATCTTTGAAAGCAAAATCGACACACTCCAATGCTGCAGCTGTTGATGAAGTATGCTCTACCAAGTAAGCCAGTAGGCAAATGATTTTTAAACAACTTAAAAGTAATCATTTATAAGCTAGTCAAACTTATAATTGGTTGGCTAAAGCTAAAGCTTTTTTACATTAGTAATATTGTTATTATAACAATATTGTAATTTAGTATTGAATTGTACAGTAATAATAAGTTAGATGAGTAAACTTTAATTTAATTTTGTTTATTTGTTTTCTTTAGCTGCATTTGATTTGTAAACATTTTCAACCTCCAAATATCTAACACTGCCCCGAATACTACACTACTGTGCAAAACGTTTAGGTAGGTGTGAAAAATGCTGAAAATTAAGAATGCTTTCAGAAATAAAAGTGTTAATAGTTTATTTTTATCAATTAACAAAATGACAAGTAAATGAACAGAATTAAAATCCAAATCAAATCAACATTTGCCTTCAAAACAGCTTCAATTCTTCTAGGTAAGGAACTCAGCAGGTAGTTTGTTCCAAACATCTTGGAGAACTCACCACTGATCTTCTGTGAATGTAGGCTGTCTCAAATCCTTCTGTCTCTTCATATAATCTCAGAGATACTAAATTATGTTGAGATCAGGGCTCTGTGAAGGCTAAACCATCACATCCAGGATTCCTTGTTCTTCTTTACGCTGAAGACAATCCTTAAAGATATTGGCTGTATGTTTGGGTTTGTTGTCCTGCTGCAGAATAAATTGGGCACCAATCACAACCTGCCTCTTGCTACAGCCAAATATTTCAACTTTTGATTTGTCAGTCCAGAGCACCGTCTGACATTTTTGAACACCTTTTTGTGCATACAGTAGCTGAGTCGCTTAGTCTTCTTTCCATGTTGGAGGTATGGCTTTTTGGCTGCAATTTTTCCATGAAGACCACTTCTGGCCAGACTTCTCCAGACACTAGATGAGGGTACCTGGGCCCAGCTGGTTTCTTTCAGTTCTTTTTGGATGGCATTGCTGGACATCTTCCAATGTTGAAGGGAAATAAGCATGATGTGTGCTTCATCTGTTGCATTGAGTTTATACGGCCAACCACTGCATCTACAGCCCTCAACATTGCCTGTATCTCTGTTCTTCTTCACAATCTTTAAAATCTTTGCCTGGGAGTGACATTGCTGATTCAGTATACCTTCCTTGTGCTTTGCTTATGTTTTCCATGGTGTATGACCTGTGAAATTAAATTATCTTCCACAACGTCACCTTTAATAGCAGATATAGACTGTTCCTCACCAAGTTTTGAACTTTATACACAGCTGATTTTGTTTCAGTTAATGAAAGTGGTTCAACCTATATATGAAATTGGTGATCATTAGCACCTGCTTGGTTTAAATGGTTAATTACACAATTGACTCTAATCCTACAAATTCCCCAACTTTCTGCAAAAGTACAAAGTGTGCAAGTGTAAAAACTGATGCTGGTTAAAGACAAAGGGTAGTCACACCAAATATTGATTTGATTTATATTTTTCTTCTATTCGCTCACTTTACACTTTGTAAATTGAAAAAAATAAATAAACAATATATATATATATATATATATATATATATATATATATATATATATATATATATTTTTTTTTTTTTTTTTTTTTTTTTCAGAACATTCTTTACAGCATTTCTTCACACCTGTCTAAAAGTTTTGCACCATACTGAATGTCTCTCAAATTGTTGATGTACTACAGTTTACTGCATGGCATTGTTCTTATTTGCTTTCTTAAAATGGGCCTACTCTTTGGAGGTGTGATGGAAGTAAAGATATATCATACTCTTTCATATGCAAATTTCTTTGGCAGCAAGCATAAAAAAATGAGGCAGAGCTTAACCCTTTCACGCCGAGCGTACGCATATATGCGTCCTCGGCTTTCAGGGGTTGTACCGGGATGATGCCTGCAGCCGCAGGCATCATCCCGGTACCGTTGTTTAGAGCGGGCGATCGGCTTTCCAAACATAACAACCGATGCGGCTAAAAGCCGCTCGGTTGTTATGCCGGAGGAGCGGGAGGGGACATCCCCCCCCTCCCGCCGCCTCTCGCCGCTCTGACCGGGCCTCCCGTCCCACCGGGAGACCCGATCCACGATCCGGCGCCTCCAGCGTCTCGGCGCGCTCTGAAACAAAGCCGTAAACGGCTTTGATTCAGTGTGCGCATTGAAACCACGGAAGCGGCGTCATGACGTCACTTCCGGGTTTCTCGGCTGCCAATGGCGCCGGATTTAAAAAAGTACACAGTATTCAGAATCGCCGTTTTCGGCGATCTGAATACTTTGAAGTGCAAAGGAGGGCTCGGAGGTCTTTTAGACCCCGATCCCTCCATAAAGAGTACCTGTCACGACCTATTGCTGTCACAAGGGATGTTTACATTCCTTGTGACAGCAATAAAAGTGATCAAAATGTAAAAAAAAAAAAAAAAAAAAAATGTAATATTAGAAAAAATAAATAAATCAATAAGAAAACAAAAAAAAAATTTTTTAAAGCGCCCCCCTCCCCGCGAGCTTGCGCAGCAAAGAAAGCGCATACGGAAGTCGCGCCCGCATATGAAAACGGTGTTCAAATAACACATGTGAGGTATCGCCGCGATCGTAAGAGCGAGAGCAATAATTATAGCACTAGGCCTACTCTGTAACTCTAACCTGGTAACCGTAAAAAAAGTTTAAAGCGTCGCCTATGGAGATTTTTAGTTACCGTAGTTTGTCGCCATTCCACGAGTGCGTGCAATTATAAAGCGTGTCATGCTTGGTATCTATTTACTCGGCATAACATCATCTTTCACATTATGCAAAAAAATTGGGCTAATTTTACTTTTTCATTTTTTTAAAATTCATGAAAGTAAATTTTTCCCAAAAAGTTGTGTTTAAAACACCGCCGCACAAATACCGTATGACATAAAATATTGCAACAATCGCCATTTTATTCTCTAGATTCTCTGCTAAAAATATATATATAATGTTTGGGGGTTCTAAGTAATTTTCTAGCCAAAAATATGGATTTTAACTTGTAAACACCAAATGTCATACATAGGCATAGGCATGAAAGGGTTATAGGGGTGGTTCACCCTAAACACTACTTTTTTTTATTACACTGGCCCCCCACATTACAATACGATTAAGGCTATTATTATTTTTTTGATGCTGTACATACCTTTGTACAGCATATTCACCCGTTGCGAGTCCCGCGGGAGTGGGCGTTCCTCACATGTCTGTGATTGACATTTTGACCAAAAACGAGCTCCCCCCATCGCGTAAGCCACATCACGGTTGGCGAAAGGAGCCGAACGGCGAGTCAGCGCTATACTGCGCATGCGCATCGCCGTTCGGCTCCTTTCGCCAATCGTGACACGGCTTACATGACGGGGGGAGCTTGTTTTTGGTCAAAATGTCAATCACAGACATGTGAGGAACGCCCACTCCCGCGGGACTCGCAACGGGTGAATATGCTGTACAAAGGTATGTACAGCATCAAAAAAATAATAATAGCCTTAATCGTATTGTAATGTGGGGGGCCAGTGTAATAAAAAAAAGTAGTTTTTAGGGTGAACCACCCCTTTAATAGGATAGGTGAGGGAACTACCTTGTACAAGGAACAAAGCTTATATTTGGCATTAAAAAAAATGTAAAAATTTAATTTCCTTTAGAAATTAAATAAAAAAAAATTATAATATAATAAATAATTATAAATAATTATAACAAATAATAATATAATTCTAATAAAAATTATTCAATAATGTAATCAAACCAAAATCACTGAAATTTTCTCAGTTGCAGAATTGTCGCTGTCATTATTTTTTTTTTTATGACGAATTTCCCCACAAATCGCTATCGCACAATTCTGCAAGTGATTATAATTTATTATTGCTGTTTTCTAGCTTATCTAAAACCATTTTTGACATAAAGGGACACTTTTGGTTGCTATGGACAATCTACAGTTTGCAGGGAGAAAGAACAGTCTTTATTATATAAAAGTACATGTAGGGCACTGGGCAGACCACTAGGGACAAGGGTGTGTGTATTTTTTACATACAGTACTGTAATCTATAAGATTACAGTATACTGTATGTATAGTGTTTGTTTACGTTTTTGATTTTGGCGCCAATCTCCGCTCCCGTGCGTCGTAACGTCGCAGGGAACGGTGATCGGCGGCACAGGAGGACGCTGTGTGAATCGAGCGAGGTCCTGCTCGCTCACACAGCACGGTGGCATCGCTGGATCCAGGACAAGGTAAGCCAGCGCACGCTGCAGGCTCTGCATATCTACCCCGAGCGTGACTCGGGGATACCGATTATAGCAGAAAAAATCCACCCGAGTCACGCTCAGGGATACCGCCAGGAGGGTTAAAGCAGATATTCACTCACAAATGAAGTCTCTCCTCTTCACCCCTCCTTAGCCCTCTTCACCCCTATAGCTTCGCTACACAAATATATTTCTTTGTTTCTTTGTTTGTTTGTTTGTTTACTTGTTTGGATTTAAAGGTTTGGTCCTGCCTCCCCTGCTCATCATTCACCTAGGCAAATGATGTGCACCATGCTCTTTGTGCCTCCAGGGATATGCATGTCACATATCCCAGGAGGCATTGTCCTCCATTCACAAAGGAAGGGTGGGCCTAGCAGCGCATCATTGAGTGGCCCGCTGACTGAATCCAGAACAGCCAACAGTCTCTCGCTAAGGCACAAAAAATATGGTGGTGCAGGACCCAATCAGTGGAGGAAATTAAGGGGATCTCAGCAAGAACAGGGTAGGATCCAATGGGTGGGTGAGTATCTGACCTGCACATAGATCGCAACCTTTTAGGCAGGGGTATAAAAAAATGGGGGGAGGGAGAAGATCAGCATTAGGTAAAGTCTATAATAATTGAAGGTAGCAGTTGATGGGATCTTTCTTTATCAGTTGTATTCTTTTTTTAAATGCTCAGGCTTCCCAGAATGACACTTAACTGTCAGTGTTCACATGGACATTACAACCTGGACTGCAACAGATGGTGTTTTGTTAATTAAAAAAAAGCAGTTAATACTGGAAATATATTTTATGTTAATGAAATAAAACGTATGCACATTTCCTTTTTATGGAAAAAACGCTGTACAAACTAAAAAGCTTTAATTTGGACAACAAAAAATGGCTGATCTGGAGGTTATTGGTGCAGTCATTTGTTTGATATATACAAGTATCTCACGTAATGGTATTAGTATTAAAGGAACACTAAAGGCAGATTTTTTTTTTGTAAAATAACAAATATGTTATACTTACCTCCACTGTGCAGCTCATTTTGCACAGGGTGTCCCCGAACCCGGTCTTCTGGGGTCCCTCGGCGGCTGTCTCGGCTCCTCCTCACGAGAGCTTTCCACCCTCATGCGAGCTCCCTCGCATGGTGGAAAGCTCTTTTGAGCGCGCTCCCGTAATACAGCGGCGGCCATTCCTGCCGACTGTATCACTCTTCCCCGCCCCCGGCGCGCCACGTCATTGGATGTGATTGACAGCAGCGCCAGCCAATGGCTGCGCTGCTATCAATCCGTCCAACCTAGCCAATCAACGGCCAGGCTGGGAACCGAACAGGATGACGGGGACGCGTGCGGGACTTTCGAGGGGTGAGGTAAGTAAAATGGGGGCTCGGGGGGGCCGGTGCTGTCGGATGTTTTTTCACCTTAATGCATAGGATGCATTAAGGTGAAAAAACATTTACCTTTACAACCCCTTTAAGAAAGGGCTCGAGAGGTATGCATTAATAGGTGCACATGGTATCATTATTTATATTATGTGGCATTGCTCCAGTAGAAACTTCATTATAATGACACACAAGGACACACTTTGGTCTCAGTTGCATGGAAAACTTTTCAAGACACAAAATAACTATGACAGCCTAGAATTATTCAATCAAAAAGTACAATACCATTTCTTTTAGTGTTCTTCATGCTGCTTTGCTAACCTCTCCAGCTCAGTCTTTTTTTCCTCTACAAACAGCGGCTTGCTCGGCCATATAATAAAGAAATGTCATGGTAACTGTTTTCAGTGCAACCACAGATCAACTGTAGTATATTACATCTTCAAGGACATCATTTTGAAAAAAGTCATCACTCTTTCCTGCTTGTCAGTGCAATTTATTTTCCCTTTTCTTCAGCACTGTATAATATTTGTGTGCTTGTAGTCTTCTTTAATATTGAAAACATATAAAAAAAAAATTGTATTTGTGACTATATTATTACACTCTTTTTATTGTGTGTGTACATACACATGTAAGTTGATGAGTTTTTTTTAACAACTGGAGAATCTGTTTATCCTTTTTTGTAGCAAAAAAAGCACAAGATTTACATAGATATCTGGATATGATTTTCAGTTTTCATAAGACATGAGTACATATTTCTTTTTCGTGTACTGTAGACGGTTTGATTAATTCTGGCATTGCCAAAGGGTAATACATTGCTGACAAAAAGTGAGAAATCAAAAGTAATGCTAAATTGCCTGTCCCTCCTCACTATAGATGTTGATTGAAGATCAGTAGTGTGACATTTGCTTGACTTTGTATCATGTCTAGATTTTGACAGCAACTCTAATGCCTAAAAATGAAATATGTGTATGTGTGTGTGTGTATATATATATATATATATATATATATATATATATATATATATATATATATATACATACAGTGCCTTGAAAAAGTATTCATACCCCTTGACATTTTCCACATTTTGCCATGTTACAACCAAAAACGTAAATGTATTTCATTGGGATTTTATGTGATAGACCAACACAAAGTGGCACATAATTGTGAGTTGGAAGAAAAATGATAGATGGTTTTCAATTTTTTTTACAAATAAATATGTGATAAGTGTGACATGCATTTGTATTTAGCCCCCTTTACTCAGATATTAGAACCAATTGCCTTCATAATTCACCTAATTAGAAAATGGAGTCCACCTGTGTGTAATTTAATCTCAGTATAAATACAACTGTTCTGTGAAGCCCTCGGGGGTTTGTTAGAGAACCTTAGTGAACAAATATCATCATGAAGGCCAAGGAACACACCAGACGGATCAGGAATACAGTAGTGGAGAAGTTTAAAGCAGGGTTAGGTTATAAAAACATATCCCAAGCTTTTAACATCTCACGGAGCACTGTTCAATCTATCATCCAAAAATGGAAGGAATATGGCATAAATGCAAACCTACCAAGACCTGGCCATCTAAACTGACAGGCTGAGCAAGGAGAGAATTCACCAGAGAAGCAGCCAAGAGGCTCATGGCAACTCTGGAGGAGCTACAGAGATCCACAGCTCAGGTGGGAGTATTTTGTCCGCAGGACAACTATTATGCCGCATACACACAACCTTTTTTCGGGTTGTAAAAAAATGACGTTTTTTTTTATGTCATTAAAAACGATCATGTGTGGGCATTACAAATTTCGAACATGCTCTAATTTTTCACGTCGTTTTTAACGTTGTCATTTTTAACGTTGTCATTTTTAACGTCGTAAAAATGGTCATGTGTGGGCTTTAATGACGTGAAAAAAACGCGCATGCTCAGAAGCAAGTTATGAGACGGGAGCGCTTGTTCTGTTAAAACTAGCATTTGTAATGGAGTAAGCACATTCATCACACTGTAACAGACTGAAAAGCATGAATCGTCTTTTACTAACACAAAATCAGCAAAAGCAGCCCAAAGGGTGGCACTTTATAGTGCCTTCGTACGTGTTGTCCGTCACCGTGCTTTAATAGAGCATTTTTTTCACGATCGTGTGTAGCCAAGGGCGTTTTATTGATCGGGTTGAAAAAAACGTTGCTTTTTCTAGACCATTAAAAACGTCATTTTTTACAACCCGAAAAACGTTAGTCATACATTAGTCATATAATCCACAAATCTGGCCTTTATGGGAGAATGGCAAAAAGAAAGCCATTATTGAAAGAAATTCATAAAAAGTCCAGTTTGCAGTTTGCAAGAAGCCATGTGGGGGACACAGCAAACATGTGAAAGACTGTGCTCTGGTCAGATGAGGCCTAAAAGCAAAACACAATGTGTGGCAATAAACAAACACTGCACATCACCCTGAAAACACTATCCCCACCGTGAAACATGGTGGTGGCAGCATCATCACAAAAAGTAAGGATAGGGAACCAACTAAATAAAGGTACACAGAGGTACCGCCAGATATTTATTCACACACTCAATTTGAGTGGGACTCAGTGGCCAGATGTTATTTAGTTACACTGACTTTTCAATAAATTCATTTAATTTTTATACATATTTTTTTCTGGTTATTATTTCCCTGGGCTCATACTATGTGGCACTTGGCACGGTGCCCTTCTCTAGTATGGTGGCAGCATCATGTGGTAGGGATGCTTTTCTTCAGCAGGGACAGGTAAGCTGGTCAGAGAAGAAGAGAAGATGGATAGAGCCAAATACAGGACAATCTTAGAAGAAAACATGACTTGAGACTGGGGCAGAGGTTCACCTTCCAGTAGGACAATGACCCAAAACATACAGCCAGAGCTACAATGGAATTGTTTAGATCAAAACATATTTATGTGTTAGAATGGTCCTGTCAAAGTTTAGAACTAAATCAAATAAAAAAAAAAAAAGTTTAGAACTAAATCCAATTGAAAATCTGTGACAAAACTTGAAAATTGCTGTTCGCATATGCTCTCCATCCAATCTGACAGAGCTTGAGTTATTTTACAAAGCAGAATGGGCAAAGATGTAACTCTCTAGATGTGCAAAACTGATAGAGACATACCTATAAAAAGACTTGCAGCTGTAATTGCAGCTATACAAAGTATTGACTTAGGGGGCTGAATACAAATGCACGCCACACTTTTCGGATATTTATTTGTAAAAAAAAATGAAAACCATTCATCATTTTCTTTTCACTTCACAATTATGTGCCACTTTGTGTTGGTCTATCACATAAAATCCCAATAAAAAACATTTACGTTTTTGGTTGTAACATGAGAAAATGTTGAAAATGTCAAGGGGTATGAATACTTTTTCAAGGCACTGTATATACACTGTATTGCAGGCTTGCTTATTTAATTAGACTTCGGCTGACACAGGGCTTAGCCAGAAGTCATTGCTGTCATGACACATCACATAAGCAGCAGATCAGACTGTCTGGGCTGTTCTATATATTTGTTATTGAAATATCAGAAATCAACAAAATGTCCCAGACTGTAGAATTAACTGGGAAGTTTCATACCCTAAAACAAAGGTTTTATAATGATATCATCATGAAATAGGAATATTGTTTATTAATTCATCCTAAAAGAACCGTGTGGAGGAGCATAGGTTACCAGGAGTCTATGTATGGCAGCAGTTTTTAAGCTTCAAGTAATACTAAAGTGAAGTTTTATTTTTTTTCATTTTTTTTTTAATTAACAAACATGTTATACTTACCTGCTTTTGCAGTGGATGTGCACAGAGAAGCCCCAACTCTTCTCAGATCCCCATCCGCCACTCCTGATCCCTTCTCTCCTGCCGAGTACCCCCAGAGCAAACAGCTCACTGTGGGGGCAACCAAGCAGGACTGCTACTGAGCAAATGCTCTGCGTGTCCATTCAGACATGGGCCCAGGGCTCGGCCCCACCCCTCTTGCTTCTCATTGGCTTACTAGCTGTAAATGACAGCAGTGGGAACCAATGCTGCACACAGAAGGTAAAAAAAAACCTTGAGCCTTTAAAACACTTTCTGTGCAGATCATGGATTGTACTTGTATATCGCCAGTGTTCGTTGGCTTCTTGACTAATCAAGGCTTAAATTGTGCCAACAATTTATTGGGGTGAGATTTACACAGAATCTGGTACATCTGTGCATAGTAACCAATCAGCTTCTAACTTCAGCTTCCGTTCAATTTGAAAATAAAACCTCAGGGCTGATTGGTTATTTTACACAGCTGTGTGCTCCAGTTATGGTAGATCTCCCCCAGTGATTTATTGTGCACAGAAAACTCTGGTTGCCTGACTGCAGTATATGGAGACTAACCTGGAATGAGCAAGTGGATTAACAAAACCAGAGTAAGGGCCAGTTCACACCACATAAAATGCACTCTGGATGCTTTCCGGATGTGTTGTTGCTTACAGTTCACATCATAGGCAGTACTGATGCGTTTTTTTGATGAGTTTTGCTATGTTCCAGTACAATTCTGTACAGAAAAAACGCAGCACGTTCTACTTTTTTTTCTAGACCAAAAACTAACTGGAACTGACTCCACCTGTATGAACTAGGGCCTTTGGAATACATGGAAAACACTGTGCATGCATTTTTTATACGAAAAATAAAATAGCACTCAGGGCACGACTCCCAAAAGTCAAGAATTTAATAACTGAGTGTATGACAGCCAGGAAGCTAATATTTTCAGGCTAGATCAGCCTACATATTCCCTAACTATGTTTTTATTTCATTATTCACTGAAATTCTGAGCATCATTTTTTCCCGGATATTTACTGCTAATGTGATATTATTGAAATCAATTTTCTACAGATAATACAGCTTCAGTTATAACAAAGAGAAATGGATTTCGGAGGCAAGAACAGTCTGTATTTTATTTACCAGTTGTTATCGTGGATAGTGGATCTCCATCACTTAGCAGCACCAATACACTTACTATACGAGTCTGTGACTGTGATGTGGATGGAATAGCACAAACCTGTAATGCTGAAGCTTATACTTTACCTGCTGGATTGAGTACTGGAGCTCTGATTGCAATATTAGCTTGTGTTCTGACACTCTTAGGTAAGATAATTGAATTCCTATAACATTACTAAAACAAAGGATTATTATTAGTCAATGTATAAGTTGCCCAAGATCCATACAAAGCCTCAGGGTTAGTCTAAAAATTACTACCCTGACCCTTAAGTATCTGTGGGAATATTGAATGAAAGGAATGAAAATATTGACATTGACCCATGTATGCCGTCATTGTTATGCAGTCAATATTTAATATTTTTATTAATATTATTTCTAAGCAATATGTAAGTTTAGGCTTTGGCATCAAATGGTGTCTTACAAATCTGTTAGAGTCCCAAGTTAGTGCGATAATATTCAGGTCTGAGTGTCCTAAAACTGTGTGGGCAAATACAGAGCGGCCTTGCTTTAAAATCCACAAGCAAGCAGTGACAGTTTTTAGAAAAAAAAAACACAGAGCAGTCCACATCCACATAGCCAGTAGTGTCCTGTTCCCAAAATACAGGATCTATGACCCCAGGAATGCATTGTCACAGACATGAACACATTCTTAAGGGATTAATAAACTGATATATATGATATGATAATAAACTGATATTATGAGCCATAAGCAAGAGCACTGAAAGACCCCTTTCACATTGAGGAGTTTTTCAGGCGGTAAAGCGCTAAAAATAGTGCTGCTATCCCGCCTGAAAAACTCCTTCACTGCAGCCTCAATATGAAAGCCTGAGGGCTTTCACACTGAGGCGATGCACTGGCGGGAGACCAAAAAAATCTCCTGTCAGCAGCATCTTTGGAGCGGTGAGAGGAGCGGCATGTATACCGCTCCTTCACTGCTCCTTCCCATTGAAAACAATGGAAAATCGCGTCAATACCGCCCGCAATGCACCTCTATAGAGGCGCATTGCGGGCGGTATTAACCCTTTATCGGCCGCTAGCGGGGGTTAATACCGCACCGCTAGCGGCTGATTCCCACGGCAATCCCGGCGGTATAGCGCCACTGTTTTTAGTGGCGTTATACCACCACTGCGGCTCCCGCCCCAGTCAGAAAGGGGCCTTAAGCAAGGTATTTGCAAAACAGCTCCATACACTTGTGGGCACACAGTCTGTACAGCCTCAAAGAACATTGATAGACCCTTATAAACTGCTGATGGCTATCATAAATAGAACCGTGATAACTTGAGACCTGTTAAGGGATGTGATATTAATGACTAATTGGGGTCCATAAAACCAATATAATATGATTTCCCTCTATCCAGGCCTGTCTGTTAGATGATACACATCTGCAGTTAAGCTTTATAACATTTTCATAACTCTGAATATAATTGAATAATCTCCTAAAACACGTTTATAATGCCGCGTACACACGATCATTTTTCATGTTGTAAAAAACAAAGTTTTTTTCAACTTCATCATTAAAACGACATTGCCTACACACGATAGGGGAAAAAAATGCTCTAGCAAAGCGCGGTGACGTACAACACGTACAACGGCACTATAAAGGGGAAGTTCCATGCGGATGACGCCACCCTTGGGTCTGCTTTTGCTGATTTTGTGTTTGTAAAAGACGATTTGCGCTTTTCTGTCTGTTACAGCGTGATGAATGTGCTTACTCCATTATGAACGGTAATTTTACCAGAACGCTCCAGTCTCATAACTTGCTTTTGAGCATGCACGTTTTTTTTTTTACGTCGTTAAAGCCCATTTTTCAGAACCCAAAAAATGCTGTGAAGCCCACACACGATCGTTTTGAATGACATTTTTTAAAAACGTTGTTTTTTACATGCCGAAAAACGATCGTGTGTATGCGGCATAAGACTGTGTGAGAACATTTTAAGACTAAACATGTATGCATATATTATGAGAAGGGATGGTCCAAACACCCTCAGTTTGATTCGCACCAGAACATGCCAACAGGCAAAACTTTGGGGGAACATACGAATCCTAGTAAAGTCTATGGGACACAAACATAATTTTGAAGGCTTATATGCAAGTTATTGCAATAAAAGGTGTATAGGGACCCAGGTACTGCCCTAGGGCACACGTATCAATGCAAAAAAAAGGTTTTAAAACAACAGTTTTTCCAGGAGCAAAGATTTTAATCGTGCTTTAAGTGAAACAATAAAAATGAAATATTCCTTTAAATATTGTGCCTTGGGGTCCCTTTAGTCTGCTTGTAAAGTGGTGCATCTGTGTGATGTGTAAAACAGTGCCAGAGCAAAATGAAATGTTTAAAGGTAAAAACTTGCTCGTGGCTCTAATGTATTGCTGCCTCCTGGCAATATAGATAAAAAATCAATTAAAAAATTGTCATGGGTCCCCCCAGTCCATACCAGGCCCTTCAGGTCCACGCCTAAATTAAAAAAAAATCCTTACCAGACCCTTATCTGAGCATGCAGCCTGGAGGACAGGATAAAGAGGCACCCCCCCCTGAACCATACCAGGCCACATGCCCTCAACATGGAGAGGGTGATTTGGGGTCTACCCAAAATGGGAACAAAAGCCTCTTCCCGACAACCCTGGCCATTGGTTGTCGGGGTCTGTGGGTATGGGGCTTATTGGAATCAGGAAGCCCCCTTTAACAAGAGAGCCCCCAGATTCCCATACCCTCCATATGTGAATGAGTTTTGGGTACATTGTACCCCTACTCATTCACCAAAAAAGTTTCAAAAAGTATAAATCACAACAGAAAGTTTTTGACAATTCCTTTATTAAAAAAAAGTGGACATCAATCTTCAATCATGCCGCCCAATAGACCTGAAAAATAGAAAAAAAAGAAAAAAACTCTGACTCCATGGGAGGCTTCCCGGCGACTTCTTTCTTTTGGCTTTGACAGCTGCTATGTGACGTAATGTGATGTCACATGATGTCAGAAGGGGTTGGGGTCACTCAGTTACATCACCGGGTGGCCTCGCCCTTGCCTATATAACAGCTGTCACAGCAAAGAGCAGTCACCGGGAGGCCTCCCACCGAGGGGGAGTTTTTTTTTCAATATTTCGGGTCCGTCGGGCAGCGTGATTGAAGATGGATGGACATAGTGGAACACTTTTTTTTTTTAATAAAGGAATTGTCAAAGACTGTCTGTTGTGGTTTTTACTTTTTGACACTATTTTTGGTGAATGGATAAGGGGTACAATGTATCTGATACCCATTCACATGGTGGGGTGAGATCTGAGGGCCCCCTTAAAGGGGGCTTCCAGATTCCGATAACCCCCGCCTGCAGACCCCAACAACCAATGACCAGGGTTGTCGGGAAGAGGCTCATGTCCCCATCAACATGGGAAACGGTGCTTTGTGGCCAAAGCATGCAGGTCAGGTGCATGCTTTGGCCAATCAGCAGCATTCAATGCACTGCAATATCACAGTGCATTAATATGGGGCACTCCGCAGCGCTCAAATTTGAACAACCCATATGTTTGGTTAATTTACGAACAAACGAACACCCGATGTTTGAATCAAACTTACATTTGATTCGAAAAATCTGGACCATCCCTAATTATGAGATGCAATAGGCATATGGGATACATTACTCTTTCTGAGGAATCTATACATAAGCTAGACATAATTACTAGTTTCTATATTTGCTCAGAGTTTTTACTCAAGGACTCAAAACTTTGGACCTCTACGAGAACCAGAACTGTTCTAAAGTACCAACATTTGTAATTCCTTTTTGTTTTACTATTGTAACTGTATCTTTTCTGTTGCTATCTGTTGGAAGTCTGTCTTTTTTCTGCAAATATTTTGTTTGAAAATATTTTTCTTTGATTTTTATTAACTGATGTTTATAAATCGTTAAAGCAGTATCTACTGCTGTTAGCCAGAACTTAAAGAATCCCTAACTTGTTAGAGAGTACTTGTCATGGTCAGGTGTCAGGCTCAAAGATCAGTAGCTAATAGCAGTAGATATTTTGTTTGATATTTTTGTTTTGTTATATTTTGTTTGAAAATATTTTTCTTTGATTTTTATTAACTGATGTTTATAAATCGTTAAAGCAGTATCTACTGCTGTTAGCCAGAACTTAAAGAATCCCTAACTTGTTAGAGAGTACTTGTCATGGTCAGGTGTCAGGCTCAAAGATCAGTAGCTATAGCAGTAGAGAGGCTCCCACCAACCAGCAGGGTAAGTAAACAAGCAGGTCAACCTGGTGGATGATGCAGGCTCACCTGAAGTGCTGGTCTACGTACTAACTGGTATTTACCCCAGATCTCCTAATGGTTGAGATGGGTTTTACTGCATGTTATTACCAGGTCGCGGTCCACAGGATCGATCCACCAGGAGGTGAGAAAGTTGGGATCCAGTAGCAGATATAGCAGATAGGGAACAAGCAGAAGCATTGTCAGTAAATAATAAGTAGTTGCAGGTTGGAATTGTAGTTAAGAAACAAGCCAAAGGTCGGTAGAGAGTGGTGGTGGAGAAAGGGACAGCTGCAGGTATGCAAAAGTGCAAGATATCGGTTGGAGAGAGCACAATAATCTGGCAAACAAGAAGTGCGGAGACATGGTTTAAAACAGGTTAATGGGAGGAGCAAAGAGTTCAATGTTCACCAAAAACAGGAGACAAGGAAATAAAGTCGAAGGGACAGGGAGCTGTCCAGCATCTCAGGTGGTTCAGATAGAAAAAACACTGCCAGACGCAGCCGAGGTTGTGGGTTCAGATCTCAGTCCTGGCAGCACTATTATGCTCTAAATCTCTGTGACAGTATGTATTACAGACATTTCTTAAAAGACATAGGGCCGGATTCATCAAGAATTTACGCCGGCGTATCTATAAATACACCGCGTAAATTCAAAGCTGCGCCGGCGTATCTTCTTTCTGTATTCAGAAAGCAAGATACGCCAAAATTAGGCTAAGATCCGACTGGCGTAAGTCTCTTACGCCGTCATATCTTAGGGTGCAAATTTACGCTGGCCGCTAGGTGGCGCTTCCGTCATTTTTGGCTAAGAATATGCAAATGACCTAGATACGCCAATTCACAAATGCACTTGCCTCACTTACTTACGACGGCGTAGCGTAAATATGATACGCTGCGCCGCCGTAACAATGCGCGATTCTACCTGAATCTAGCCCATAATTGTTAACATGGATATAACATGGACATTTGGAATGGTTTGGGTTCCGATAAAAATGTGGTGGCAGCTGTTTGGATATATAATGGGTTAACAGCATAATTAGTGGATACCAGTATCAATCTGGCAGACTGAAAAATCTCTATGTCAGAGGAGGCTAATGCCGCGTACACACGATCGGTCAAACCGATGAGAACGGTCTGATGGACCGCTTTCATCGGTTAACCGATGAAGCTGACTGATGGTCAGTCGTGCCTACACACCATCAGTTAAAAAAACGATCGTGTCAGAACGTGGTGACGTAAAACTCAACGACGTGCTGAAAAAAATAAAGTTCAATGCTTCCAAGCATGCATCGACTTGATTCTGAGCGTGCCTGGATTTTTAAACGATGGACGTGCCTACAAACGATCGGTTTTGTTCTATCGGTTAGGTATCCATCGGTTAAATTTAAAACAAGATTGATTTTTTTTAACCTATGGATAAATAACCGATGGGGCCCACACACGATCGTTTTGGTCCGATGAAAACGGTCCATCAGACCGTTCTCATCGGTTTGACCATCGTGTGTACGCGGCATTAGAGCATCATTGTCACATATTTGTGACAGCTCAGTTTGAGTTTACCCCATGTTTGTCATGTATGATTCACAATGGGATACGACCTGCTATTCCCCTACAAGTAGGAATGACCTTACAATACAGAGAGCTAATTTTCTAAAGGAGTTGAAAATCTTCACGCAGTATGTGCCAAAATATTGAATTGACAGAGATAGATACTAATCATCATTCCACTGATATATTATTACCCTTTGTTAGGGACCTAAAGGGCCTAGCTAGAATTAGAAGCAAAATACAACATACAACATTTATACTGTTATAAAGCACATTTGGTTTGAAATATTAAAAATTACTTCACCAAAGCAGTATAGTCTTCTGTAGAGGGGTATATTTGTTAAATTACTTTTCTGTTCTTGTAGGTAAAAAAAGATAATGTTAAAATATCATATGCTGGTAGGCAGCATCTACTGTAAAAGATAGCTAAAAACAAGTAAAGGTTTTAGTAATTTGAGATAGGGTATGCTTATAGAAGCAAGTTCACATGTGCTTTGCCTGTGAGCCTAGCCATTGAAAGTGTCAAAATTCTTTCTTTTCTGATAATTGGCTCAGATGTTAAGGTTTTTTTAGTTTAATATATGCTGGCAAGAATAACTGGTGTACATCTCATGAAGATCTTTATTTGAAATGGAAAGATGTAAGCTTTCTGATATAAATTATACCGATGGCTGCCGCCTGTATAAAAATGGCCTGAGACTCAATGAATCTCAGACATAGAATTTTTACAGTTCTTTACAGAACTTAAGCATACCCTGGACTTTATCTGGCTTTAGTCTAAACAGACCCTAGGGGGTTTAGATTTGTAGAGTCAT
The DNA here is from genome assembly GCF_905171775.1 of Rana temporaria. NCBI lineage: Eukaryota > Metazoa > Chordata > Amphibia > Anura > Ranidae > Rana > Rana temporaria. Next base: position 284,070,877 of record NC_053493.1, on the reverse strand, counting down.
TGATAATATACCAATGGGAATTTTTTTTAAACCTATCTATACTGATGATAAGCACTTGTATGTAGCCCGGTGGGTACTCAGAATTTAATTTGTCTGTGGCATTGCAGCACCAATTTATAAGTGTAAATGAACAGATGATTATAGTAAATAATGTGGAGCTAAATAAATATCAATATTCTGGAACTTTCTCTTCCTACACAATATTTTACCTACTCTTTATACTCCTGAGAACCCAATGATCTTCCATGTCATAATTTAAAGCTCCCTCCCTACTCTGTTTATTCCATTCAATGTGCTATGCATTTGTAAGCAACAGAGAAAAAGTAATAATAAGCTTGGAATGCCAGAGTTCAAACCTTAGTCAATGGAATGGAAGTTAGTATTTGCATAATAAGGGCTCCATGTTTGGTCATTCGCAGGGAGTTCAGAAAAAATAATGAGGGGTACATTCAGGCACCCCTACGTGCCTGCTTTAAACTTTTTAGATTCATTTCATAACTTTAAACAGTTTTGATTAAGTCTGGCAGTTTTCTGTCTGCATGCATTGCATTTTCACCTAAAGATATACAGTACACTATCATACAGATTATATTCATATATAAATTTCATTTTATTGTTAGTTAAAAAAACTGAGAACATTATTACAATATACATGTTGTATATGGTAGCTATCATGGAATATAATAATTTGTCAGATAGAGAAAATGACCCTTCCTTTAATTTTAATTGATACAGCCTCTGCTTGTTTAGTCAATATAAAACCATTTAAATGTCATTTTAAAAGGTCACACAAATTTTTTCAAATCATTTCTGGAAAGTTTTGCTAATATGCCTGAAACCACTGTCTCCTCTATTTAATTTAAAAGTGAACTAGTGTTTACATTATTTTTCAAGCAAACATTAGGGCTGATCTAGCAATATTTTACATTTGTAAGGCATCTACTAATATATGGATCATTAGAGGAAAGCCTGGTAGCTACTACATGACAAGCAATTTATTGCTTGTTATATGTGTCAAGGGATGCTGCAGGAAAAAAAATGTGCTTCACTCTGTTATGGAGACTGAGACCGACTTTTAACAGTTTTCCCCATAGGCTTTTGCACAGAAAAGAAAATCTTTCAAAGGAGGATACAAGCGATAAGTATTGTAAATTAGAATCATTTATCTCACAGTGTGTAAAATAAATGTGAAATCGCATATTAACCTAACCAATACTGCAGCACAGAAAATCTCACCTACAAATGATAGCTATCTGGGCACGCTATCACATTTTAAATTGAACCACATTTTCTCATATTCTAAATGTGTGTTGCTTATCAAATATAAAAATATGACAAAAATAATAAATGATAGCTGGATGACGTTTTTTTGTTTGTCTCATCACCTTAATTTAGTGATTTCAGTGCAATAATATAATTGTCCTAGTACCCTTGCACTATTAGAATGAGTAGACTTTGCCTTTCTGCCTGAGGTCTTTCCATGAAGCCTCAATGTCACCTTGGGCTCATGTAGTTTTGCTGCTTGATGGAGCACCCATTGGCAATATTGTTCATGCACGGGTGTCTCATCCTAAGGGATTTGACCTTAATCCTCAGAGACAGAGGAGTGGCAGATAAGAGGAAGTGTAGAAGGCACTATCAAACCTTAGCTATTTTAGAATACAACAAAGTATATGTTCGCCTTAAATATATTAGTTGGAGTTAACTCTTGATTTCTTTTCTTTAATGCAGTGCTTGTTCTTCTTATCGTCACTATGAGAAGACGTAAAAAGGAACCATTGATCTTTGATGAAGAAAGAGATGTAAGAGAGAACATTGTTAGATATGATGATGAAGGAGGCGGTGAAGAAGATACTGAGGCATTCGACATGACTACTTTGAGGAATCTTAATATCATCCGAGACAACAAAAGCAGGAGGGATGTGACTCCAGAGATTCAATTCTTAAGCCGGCCATCTACCCGGAGTGTTCCAGACAACTTAATATTTAGGGAATTTATATGGGAAAGACTTAAGGAAGCTGATGTGGACCCTTGTGCTCCTCCATATGACTCCCTACAGACATATGCATTTGAAGGCAATGGGTCAGTTGCAGAATCTCTAAGTTCGCTGGAGTCAGTAAGTTCTAACTCTGAACATAATTATGACTACCTTAGCGAATGGGGTCCTCGTTTTAAAAGACTTGCTGACATGTACGGCACTGTTGAAGACAGACTTTATTCTTAGCACTTGAATATATATGCCCAATGCACTGAAAAGACTCTAACGTTATAGAATTTTGATTTTGTGGAAGTTTTTATTTCTCCTGCCCAAGAGACTGCACTGACCAGAAACTGAAGAGTTAAAAAGTTGTTAAGTAAAACAGTTTGTTGATTGACCAGTATCTGTATGATAATGCTGTCTCTGCAGCAAAGCATATAAGGGGATATTCTGATAGCTAAGTTTTGTGAATTATGTGCTAATACAGTAAGATGAAATGTAATTACTAGGTCTGTGTGCACACAGATATTAAGATCTGTGCTCCCTGTTTGGCTTAACCATGGTTCTTCAGACATTCAATGGAACTTACTTCAGTTCAGGCTGTCACGAAAGTGTTGGGCACCACATAAGGTTCACCATTTACAGGGAGCAGCACTGTAAAGGTTGACCATGGTCACAAAATTACTACTATATAATTTATGAAAACTGCAAGTCTTTGTCCAACATTGCCTCTGTGATTATGTAAATGACCTGTATGGTCTATGGTGAATAATCTTTATAATTTATTTTATCTGGTAAAATACAGTGGATAACGCTAAACAGCTGTAGGTATTACAACATCTTAGCAGATGTGAAGCACATGGATAAATAGCCAGGCTTGTTTCTCTTTGGCTTCTGCTAATGCTCCTCACTATAGAATCAGTGAACCCAAGGCTGTTATTTTAGTTGTGGATAGCTGCATACAGGTTGAATTGCTCTCTTATGCATAAGGTTTCAAGCTGAAAAGGCATTATAAGATGGGTCCTATACTTCTTAGTGAATTCCTTATCTATTGTGCAGCGATGAAACAGCTTATATGACATATCTGGAACTTTTGCAGAGAGGTGTTACATGTGATATGGTAATTAAGCCTATGGGAGCCCATAAAAACGGAAATTGACTAAATAGACAGATTATATACAGTATATAAGCTGATAGCTCAGTGTTTTATGCATATCTGTATATCAATTATAAAGATTAAAACCCAATCTACAAGAAAAAACAATGGACCAATATCATATACACTCACAATATCAAGCAAGTTTAAAGATATGGCCATGTATGGTGAACATCAAACCTTACCCTAAACAATTTAGATTATAGAATGCAGTTAAAGTAGATATTTCACTAATTGAGGCACAGAATGACTCATCAGTGCTGGTGCAGCACTAAATTCTGCTAATGGGTGTATCAAAACTGGAGGTTAGGAAACAATGTTCCAGAGTAGGCACTCTAATTAAGGATCCATTACAGAAGGGCATTCTTTCAGTTTGTAATCCACAAGGTTAGACTACAAATGTTGAGCTGCAGTAAGACAGAGGGACATTTTAAGGGTCCTTTAAATCACAAGCTTTATTCCCTTAAGCTATATCATATTTTTAAATATGCCACTATAAATCGTTTGTAATAAAATGCTATACAAGTGGGCATATTCTGGTTTATTTAATAAGAGCAATGTGCATAGTGCTGTAACGTGTAGCAACCAATAGGCATTCATTGTTCATTGATGTGATTAGGCTAAATTGATTGATTTGAAATTTGATCATTGCATGTTACTGCACTTTGCATGTCATTGTTTTTAATAGCCTCTTATTAAATACACTTAACTAGCTTCCAGATTTTATAGCGGTAATATTAATTTCCCATTTGATCTGAAAGTTACATTTCTTGGATATGTAATTGATAGCATTTACAGGCTTATTTTAATAATTTATTTGATTTTCTGATTGTAAAACATAAAAACAATCTGTACACATGTCTATGTTGCATTTTGGAGCAGGAAAATATTAGATACCTCTGTAGATCTATCAATTACATTGGCAGTTCACCTGCTAATGGTGGCTGTTTTTCCTTGTACTTTTTTTTCCTGATAAGACTATTACAATATACAAGGAGCATTGTGTATGATTTAATTATTTATTTTAAACATGTGTAATTAATTTGTAATTGGTTATAAACAATGTTATTAATTAAAGGATACATTCACCTTTAGACCCGGTTCACACGACTTTGGTGGCGACTCGGCAAGGCGATCTCAAGACGACTTCAGAGGCGACTTGCAAAATGACTTCTGTATTGAAGTCAATGCAAGTCGCCCCGAGTCGGCCCCAAAGTCGTACAAGAACCTTTTTCTAAGTCGGAGCGACTTGAGTCGCTCCTATTAGAACGGTTCCATTGAACAGAATGGGACGCGACTTGTCAACCGGCTGAATCGCCTGACGAGTCGCCCCAGTGTGAACCGGCTCTTAGAAACATGTTACATGTTACACTAATATTTAGGATGTAACATGTAACTCTGCAGAACCCCTTTTACCCCCCCTTGTGACAAAGGGTGGGATCCTCTACCCTGTCACTGGCACACTTTTAATTAGTGTGGGGCTCTGCAGGCACAGTAGTATCATTCATTCACATGTATCTAAACTACAAATCCCATTTTCCACTGCAGCAGATGGCTTGTAGTTCTCAATGAATTGCGAGGGCCTTGATGAACACCCTCATAGTTCATTCATACTTTCTCCAGCTTTAAAATAGAAACAGAGGTATGGTACAGGAAAGAAAACTGGAAGAACAATTTGCAGAAGCCTAACATTGTACCCAAAATACATTGATCTGCAGGCTTCTGAGAGATAAAAAAAAATAAACACACCTTTTTTACCTGCAAAAACATGTGCACTTTTTTAAAGATGAACTTAGCCTTTAAATTTAAGACGTCACTTATAGGTCTGTAACATGTCACACAATGCATATTTATCTGACAAGTAAAAAGTGGAGGTCTGTAGACTGGGATAAAAGTGATTGGAAGGAGGTACAGTATTAATTGCACTTACCTTGTTGGCCCATTGCAGAGATCTTTGGTTTTCAAATGTCTATTCATTGCACTTACAGGTGGAAATCCTGCTTAAGAATCCTCTATCACCATCAGGCTTATTCATCTGATTTAAGTTATAAGCTACTGCACTTTGCACTGCAGGTTTGAAATTTGTATTCCTTTGTTGAAAACCATTGACATTGTTGTTTTCTGAACAGAGCAGCCAGAGAAGAGGGTCACCTCCTCTGACATTTTTAGTTCTATATGTGAATTTAAAGTGATACTAAAGTCTATTTATTTTTCTCCTATTAATAACAAGCATATTATACGTACCTGCTCAGTGCAGTGGTTTTGCACAGAGAAGCACAGATCCTGTTCTTCTTGGGTTCCTTGCTGGTCCCCCTCCCTCCTACTGAGTGCCCCCACAGCAAGCAGCTTGCTATGGGGGCACCCAAGCCAAGCTGCTGCTCTGTGTGTCTATTCAGACATGAAGCCACAGCTCGATCTTGCCCCCTCTCTCTCCTCAATGGCTCACTGACTTTGATTGACAGCAGCAGGAGCAATTGGAGCCCCGTTGTTATCTCAGCCAATGACAAGGGAGAGCCAAGACTCTCGTGCATCATCACTGGATCAAGATGGTAAGTATTAGGGGGGTGAGGGGGGCTACTGCACACTGAAGGTTTTTTATATTAATGCATAGAATGCATTAGGATAAAAAACCTCCTGAATTTAAAACCACTTTAAGCTTAAAGCAGTAGTAACATTTAGTAAAATAAAATTATGCATTGCATACTAGCATATTATGAAAGACTTACCTATAAATAAAACCTCCATTGCTGCAAAGGCTTCCATCTTCACCCATTCTTCTGTTTTGGGTCGGCTGCTTGAATGGCCAAGCTTCAATGATGTATGTGCGTGGGAGTCACTGTTTACAGCACAGGGCTCTAAAGGAATGGCACGGGTATGCCATTCCCTCAGAGTGCATGTGTCGGTGACGTCATTGGCTGCTTCTCCCTAGAATATCTCCTAAACGGTGCTTAGTGTTTAGGACAGTTTAGAAGATATTAATTTACCCTACAGATAAGCTTTATTATAATCTTACCTGTAGATTAAAATAAACATGCACAGTTTACTTCCACTTTAATCTAATTGGCTCTGGAACTCTAGATTTCTAACTTGACCTCCCTTGGCATTCTCTCTAAAAAAAATTACACAATACATTTTTTTCTGTAGTTTTAAGGCTAGTCCAGTGACATTATGAGTTATTTCACTTGCAGGGGCAGAGGGAAGTCTAACTTGACTAAGCAGGGCTCATATAAAAACCATACAATTAAGGAGTACTGTAAACCAAGATGATAACATGCCACAGGGGATGTGGCAAATACACCCTGGGCTCACAGGAAGTGGGTTAAATTACACTTTTCACTATTCAGTCTGGAAGACTGGTGACATCTAGTGTTGGAAGGGGTTTACTGTAAGGGAAGAAGAATGCTGTGGGGGATAGCTGCAAAATAAAATGTAGTATTGTTGTAAAAGCTGCTTTGTTATATTTACATTCTGAGGTTAAAGTGGTTGTTACCCTAAATTTTAAATGAAGGTTATCTTTTTCTTTAAATATGACAATGGTATATATTCTATTATTTAGTATCCGGTTTTGCATGATTTCTGCTTAGAATACCTAGTTGAGCCAGCTAGTCCCCCTGCTTTCTTGTTGTACACTGACCAGGTTAAGCTCATAAGCCAATCTGTGCTTGTGTGGTCAGTTTGCATCCCAACAGTTTTTGTTCGGAGGGCAGGATATGTGGAAGTGCACAGCATGACTATACATTCCATACTCTGGTTTTCAGTCATGCCATCTTCTTGCCTGTAAAGTAAAGGCATAATGTGTTAGTATGTATCGCATACTAGCACATTATGTTAAACTTACCTGCAAAACGAAGCCCTCCTCTTCCCAACTCAAGGCCGCATGGGAGCCGCTGGTCATAGCACTGGCTTCTGCAGAAAGGGCCTAGGCGCCCGTTCCTTCAGAGCGCATGCGCCAATGACATCATTGGCTCAGTACACAGTAAATATCTCCTAAACTACGCACGTTTAGGAGATATTTACAGCACCTTTAGGTAAGCCTTATTCTAGGCTTACCTATAGTTACAAAAAATACAGGAAGGTGTCCTTCCTCTTTAATAACAAAGGAGGGAGACTAGCAAGAACAACTGGGATTTCATATAAAGGAAGCTATACAAAGAGAACAGAATACTTTATGATACAAGTACATTGTACATGTTTGTAAATACAGCAAGCTCAGCAACAAATAGAATTTCCATAACACTTGGAAGACATGTGAGTTTGAAACCACGAGTAAAAATAAAATACTGATAGAATATGCTATAAGAGTGGTCAGATGTGTGAAGAATTGTGTGTAATAGAGAAAAAATACAGAAGGGAATTGTCAGAGCTTGCCATTTGAGCACATACACAAGTGAATGTGTACACACACATACATACAAACACACACACATACAATAAAAAAAACAAGCTTCGCTATTTGCTAATAAAAATGGAGCCAAAGGTGTGATGCTACTATCACTATTTGTATTAGCAGTTTGAATGAAAGGATATTTCTTGATTTTAAATTAGTGGCTGAGGGTTAAACACCTAAATTACTAATTAAAGTGATATTAAAGGCTTGGCTTAAAAAAAAAATAACAAACATGTCATACTTACATAATCTGTGCAGTGGGTTTGCACAGAGCAGCCCCGATCCTCCTCTTCTCGGGTCCCCTGCCAGCGCTTCTGGCCCCTCCCTCCTGCACAGTGCCCTCACAGCAAACTGCTTTCTTTAGGGGCACCCCAGCAGACTCACTCCCGAGCCACTGCTCTGTGTTTCCATTCACACACAGAGTCACTGCTATGCCTTGTGCTCCTCTCTCCTCAATGATTTATAGCAGTGGGAGCCAATGGTGCCCACTGCTGTCCCAGCCAATGAGGGAGAGTCTCTGGAGAGTCCAGGCTCTCGTGCACATCTCTGGATCAAGATGGATCTCAAGTAAGTATAAGAGAGGGGGACGGGGAGGAGTTGCTGCACACAGAAGAATTTTTATCTTAAAGCGGATGTCCGCTGAAAAAAAAATTAAAAGTCAGCAGCTACAATTGACTTTCATAAGCGGCACACTTACCTGTCCTGGAGTCCAGTGCCATCCGCAGCAGAGGACGAGAGATCGCTCATCACTCTGCTGCCTGCCATCCTCGGTGAGGAAACCAGGAAGTGAAGCTCTCCGGCTTCACTGCCCGGTTCCCTACAGTGCATGCGTGAGTTGCGCTGCGCCTGCTGATTGGCTCCCACTGTGTTCTGGGAGCCGAGTGTTCCCAGAGCACAATGGGGGGGGGGGGTCTGATGTCCGGCCCGCAGTCTGCCCGCAGACTGTGGCTGGAAGTGGGTGCAAATACCTGTCTTTAGACAGGTATCTGCATCCCCCTCCCCCTGAAAGGTGTCAAATGTGACACCGGAGGGGGGAGGGTTCTGATCAGTGGGAGTTCCACTTTAGGGTGAAGCTCTACTTTAATGCATATAAAACGTTAAGGAAAAAAAACTCTGCCTTTATAACCACTTTAAAGATAGGAAGAAAGCGCAAAATAGAACAATGCTGTGTATGTGAAGAATAAATATTTTTTAAATATTTTCCTTTTCTATTTACATATATTGTTATAGAGTATACGTGACTTCTAGGACCTGGCAAGCCATTTCAACGATTGAAGAATATTTACCAATCTGAGTAACAATCCATGTACCATATTTATATATATATATATATATATATATATATATATATATATATATATATATATATATATATATATATATATATATATATATATATATATATATATATATATATATATACAGTATACGCTATGTATACCTGTATATACATACATACATACATACATACATACATATCTGTAAAGACAGAAGCAAATATAACTGTTTTTAGTTGAATTTTATATATTTTTTTTATTTTAAAACACTAGGTATACTGTATTTTAGATGAAGTTAATGACTCATTTAAACCTAAAACACAAGTTGCCTTTGAAAGAATCACCACTTTCCCCCCAACCCAAATCCCATTTGTGTCTGATAGACTTCTGAAACTTTTACATATATTTATTGGCCTAATTGAGATCTTTTATAAAATACCTTTTATATATTTTAAACAAGTTGTGCTTTAGGTTTATTGATCTTTAAACAAGGTATTGTGTTTATTTATTATTTTAGACAACTTGATTTGAAGATGGCTATTAGGGTAAAGTCTATGTTCACAAATATATATATATCCTGGGTTCATCACTTTTCAGTATCAGTCCACTACAACAGAGCATTGAGGCTGATATTTGGAAGCTTTCAGTGCAGTACTGTAAAAAAAGTAAATTTTATAATTATACTGTAAATATATAAAACACCATGTAACACTATTACCAACATTCAATTCATGTAGATGTATTCATTTGTTAAATTAGGGTGGACCAATGGACAACATTTTCTCCTCATGTAATCTAATGCTGTGTGCTGTTATTGTATTTATAAAACAGCAATGTCCCTAACAATTATCTGTAATAATGGAAATCCTCCAATGGTCGGTGTCTGATCAAATAACCTTAAGTAGGACATTGTCCCAAGGTCTGCACTTATATGAAGGAGTTGGAGGACTTATATCAGGTAATGTTTATCCCCAAGACCTTTTGAAAGAGTCCTCAGTACCACTTGACATAGGTAATTTTTTTTTTTTTTTTTTACTGTAGTCTGCTTTCATGGAAATGTTTGGAAAAATACTGTATTATAATTGCCTACATTAGGCTTGAAAATCATTCTTAAGATTTTATTTGTGAATGTCTTATTTACACATTCAGATGAGAAAATACCCATGCTCTGTTATAAAGCTAAATTTAGTGTGTTGTTTCCTCAGGCTGTAACTTTTTTTTGTTTTGTTTTTCTTTATCCTCTAATTTATAAAGGACATTTGATCTTTTTTTACTAGATGTGTAGTGTTGCGTTACATTTTTGGAACACTGATCTACATAAAATTCAGGTCCATTTTGCTGCCTTGCCATATAAGTCTCAACAGAACGTACTGATTTTCCTCTAGACTCCTATGTGAATGAAATGAAGCATGGAAAATGAGAAAGAACTCTAAAGCAATCGAACGGCATTGATACAGAAAGAAATCGCTTACAAGGACATTTGATTTTGAGCCATTAATATTTATGAGACATTCAAATCAAATAATTGTACGCTATTTTCCTTTGGAAAAAAAGGAAACTAAAGATGATGTCTATGAATTGAAATATGATTTTCAAAATACCTGTTAGATCTTTTACTATAACGGGAAACTTTGTTTTGTGTTGTTCATGATATGCAGTGATAAGGCTGTTTTGAATTGAAATCTTATCTGTTGTTTTGCTATTGAGCTGACCTTGTTCTTGCACCTCCTCATATTGGTTTTAGAAAGCATACTTTGTATACCAGGTAATACTATTGACAAATAGTAAAATACTTTAAAATTCTACAAATGCATTTTTTAATTCAATAACTTTTGCAAGACTTGGATTTACACATTCAGGTGTTTTCATTCTATCTTCTTGATTAAATGTATTTTTTTCTTTAACATTATTTGAATTCTGTTGGCATTATATTACATTTTTAAAACTAACAGAAGCATGCAAATATGTTGAATGGGATGAAATTTGGAATTCCTCAAAAACCTACTAGTGGTATCTGATATACAGTATAAGACAAGTGTACAAAGTGTAACAGCTCTGCATATTTAACATACAGTATGGTGTACAACATGCAGTGTTTCTGGGTTATGTAATGTAAAAAGCAATAAGAAAACTCTGTAGAGCCACTGGAGGAAGTTATTACTCCTCAGTGAGCTAATTAATCATTTGCACAGAAGATTCTTTGATAAAACATTTTTGTGAAATTTGCTAGACATTCATTTGATTGGTGTCTATTGACAAGGTTATTTTCAGTATCCTTTGACACTGTGACACTGATTTTGTATTAATTTTACTACTAATATAAACACCATTACTTTGTTAACAGTGTAAAATAAACAAAGTATATAAAGTGCAGTAGTCTGGGATATGGAATGTATAACACGATATATAGAATGCAAAGATCTGTGGTATGCAAGGTATATTATAGTGTACAAAGTACAATGATCTATATGTAGGTATCATTTAGTACAAAATAGTATAGTATAGTGATCTGGTTATATGTAGTAAACAGCTCATCATAAAGACCTTACTGATTCAGAGTATATCACAAAAAGCAAAGTATACTGATTGCAGTAGTTTAAAGTATGCAGGGGTTTGGAGCCTATAAATATACAGCACAGTAGTCAATTGGCAGTGATTTACAGTATGTAATATGTTAAGTGCAGCACAGCATTAATATAAGCCCTCCTCCTCACTGTACTAAGTAGACAACCTCTGGTGCCCATGTTTGCCACTCCCATACATTGCTCTGCTTGCTGCTGATGTTCTCCTCAAAATCCAGGTAATTTTAGGTATAGACAGATGTGCATACTTTACTGCTCATATAGAATGCAATGTTACCATGTTGCTGCCTTTGAGTGACAATCAAGTTTATCTTAGGTGCTGTTGGAGGGAAATGTTCAAGTTGCGACAATCAAATTTAGATACAGCACTAAGGATATGAAAAGAAAACAAAGGCTGCACCACATGTCAGAGGGTGGAGGCAAATGAACCATTTCTCTTGTTAACTTGTATAGCTATTGGCAAATATGTATGTGCCTTTCCAAGCATTGTGATGACCATCAGGAGATCAGGCCTAATATCAGACTGGAAATTTTAGGCTAGCAGCTTATTTTTCAGTCTCTCTAATGCCGCGTACACACGCAATTTTTTTAATTGGTCGTGAAAAACAGTTGTGTGTAAGCAAGTGATGAGACAGGGAAATTAGCAAAATCAGCCCAAAGGGTGGCGCCATTCAAATGGAACTTCCACTTTATAGTGCCATTGTGTGTGTTGTACATCACTGCACTTTGCTCGAGCATTTTTCTTCACGAATGTGTGTATGCAAGGCAGGCTTGAGAGGAATCACGACAAATCACGTCAAGAAAAACATAGTTTTTTTGCATGACATGAAAAACGGTCGTATGTACGTGACATAAGAAGTAAATAATGTTATGCACCTGTACATGGAAGTTAGTTCTGTGTTAGGTCTGGTGTCCACAGCAGTGCATTGACAAATGTGTAAGTAAATATCTGGAAAAGTAAGAGTCTCACATCAATACAGATAGTAAACATCTGAGGATAATCTCATATCTACAGCTAGTTCTAGACAATTGTACATTCCATATCTTAGGTTTCCAGTATTGAAACACCTGTAGTTAGAGGGGAAGGACAAGCAAAAGGCAGTAATAGGAGCTCACTACCCAACAGAAAGAACCCTAAAGTGTATTGGGCTAATCCTTTTTTTAAACATAGGTGTCAGAACCAAAAAACATTAGCTATTGATCTTTCAACATTTATCATCCTGACACAGTTTCAATATAATTTGTCTCTCTCGGAGGTAAAAATTCATTTCTAAAATGACTACAACAGATAATATGAGGAAACAGATATAATAGTACCAATATCAGATTAAATGTAATCATCCAGGTATAAATATTGTGTACAAATACCTCCCTAAAGTTCACATGTGCCCAGACTATGTACAATAAATCATTTATATAATATTAACAAGCATTAAAATCTTTAAAAGTATCACCCTGACATCTATATCCACTTGTATTTTGGAGTGATTCATTCACAAAAAATCTCATAATTACAACAAAGACTCTCAAGCAGTTTTAGTGTTAAAAAATAATTGCTCTGAAGATTTTACTGCAATCCCAGGCCACTGGTGAATGGTTAGGATGTAATATCATTCCATTAATTTCCTCTGTGCTAATGCCTGTAAGACTGTAAGTACACTTTGGGTTAAGTATACTTTTGTACACTAACTCGCTGTCAGCTGCATGTACATACCCTTGCATAACAACTTGGAACTATGCTTGCTTGATCCTGAGTGCTGGGAGACTGGAGTTCAGAAGAGACATGTATAAAACTGTTTCAGCCTGATAGCAGGCATAATCAGAGGACAAAGGACCTTTTTGAATAATGCCAGGGGTCTCCTGACAGGGAATTGCATGGATGCTTGGGATATGCTTGCTAAATATTATCACACAGTTTATTTACTCAACATCAAATTTGCAGCAGGAACTATGAGTGCATTTTTTAGTGGCGGAGAGATATTATATACTATATATATTATATACTATATATATATTATATACTATAACCAACTATTGTGTGTACAATCAGAGAGGCAGCTATTGGTGCAGTTGCATGACTTATTGATTTTGTTTTGCCAAACATTTATCTTTCTCTTTCTCTCTCAAACAACACTTTGTCAATTTTTGTTGACGTTTTTAAATGAACACTTCTATATGGATATGCATATATGATGTTCCATATAGCATTACAGAGATAACAAAAAAGTATCCTTTTTTTCTTTTTGTTAAAAGTGAATAGAGGGGTTGATTTACTAAAGGCAAATAGGCTGTTCACTTTCAAAGGGACATAGTGAGTGAATGAGATAAAGCTCTACTGACCTCCATCATCCAATCATGAGTCAGTGGTGCTCCAGATGAGCAGAAAAAAAGAGAGAATAAGGGGGATAAAAATCCATGAGAGGGATCCTTCCAAGAGTAGTATACAATTTTGCAAAGGTAGACAGTATGGAAAAAAGTGTAGTAAGTAGGGATTAGGGATGAGCTTTGAGTTCGAGTCGAACTCATGTTCGACTGTTCGTCGAACAACAAACAATTTGGGGTGTTTGCGGCAAATTCGGAAAGAAGCGGAACACCCTGTTAAAGTCTGTGGGAGAAATCTAAAGTGCTAATTTTATAGGCTAATATGCAAGTTATTGTCCTAAAAAGTGTTTGAGGACCTGGGTCCCGCCCCAGGGGACATGTATCAATGCAAAAAAAAGTTTTAAAATTAACAACGTTGGACCAGGGAGTCGGAACCGAGTGGATTACTACCGCTGGATTATTATTATTTTTTTATTGATAAAGGACTTTTTTCTACGGTGTGTGTGTGTGTGTGTGTGTGTGTGTGTTTTACAACTATTTACACTTCCTTTGTGAAATGGTAGGGGTACATTGTACCCCATTACCAATTCACATAGGGGGGGCCAGGATCTGGGGGTCCCCTTTGTTAAAGGGGTCTTCCAGATTCTGATAAGCCCCCCGCCCGCAGACCCCCACAACCACCGGCCAGGGTTGTGTGGATGAGGCCCTTGTCCCCATCAACATGGGAACATCCTCCCCATGTTGAGGGCATGTGGCCTGGTACGGTTCAGGAGAGGGGGGGCGCACTCTGTCCCCCCCTCTTCTCTGCGGCCGGCCAGGTTAACGTGCTCGGATAATGGGTCTGGTGTGGATTTTTGGGGGAACTCAACGCCATTTTTTTTTTAAAAATTGGGGTGGAGTTCCCCTTAAAATCCACACCAGACCTGAACGGTCTGGAATGGATATTTGGGGGGAAACCCACCTAATTTTTTTTTAAATTGATGGCGGGGTTCCCCTTAATATTCATACCAGACCTGAAGGGCCTGGTAATTGAATTTGGGGGGACCCCCACGCTTTTTTTTTTATGAATGAATTCTCTCTGAATTGCCGGGAGCCGACAATTCAATATAGCCACGAGTCCGGTTTTAAATTACTTTTTTTCTTTCAGAAATGACACTTTGTGCAGAGACAATTCTAAGTACGGGAAACATGCGCTATTTCACATGCTTACTTTACATCCACCCCAGGTACGAAATTTAAAGGAATATTTCACCTTTATTGTTTCACTTTTAGCATGATTAAATTCACTGATCCCGAAAAAACGGCCGTTTTTAAAACTTTTTTTTGCATTGGTGACCTGGGTCCTGCCCCAGGGGACCTGTATCAAACACTTTTTAGGACAATAACTTGCATATTAGCCTTTAAAATTAGCACTTTAGATTTCAAATGTTCGAGTCTCATAGGGCCATATTCTCCTACATTGTAGGCGGGCGGTGCGTAAACCATTTACACTACACCGCCCCAACCTACAGGAGCAAGTGCTGTATTCCCCAAACACTTGCTCCGTAGTTTGGGACGGCGTAGTGTAATTGGCCCGGCGTATCCCCGCGTAACTCCAAGGGGGCGGCTTGTATTTAAATTAAGCGCGCCCCCGATTCAAACGAACTGCTCATGCGCCGGGCTTAAAATCGCCCAGTGCGCATGCTCCAGTTCTCGGCGGAAAACGTCAATGATGCCGACGTGTGTGTCATTGACGTAAAGTCGTATTCAAGAACGACTTAGGGAAACGACGTACCCGACGGGAAAAGACAACGCGGACCCGACGCCATACTTAACATGGCGTACGTGGGACTGGCGTAAGGTTACCCCTCATATAGCAGGGGTAACCTTACGCTTACGCAAACGACGTTAGCGACGTTTACGCAACGCGAATTCGTTCGGCGTATCAGGCTCATTTGCATAAACAAATGAGACCTGAACGTAAACGCCACCTAGTGGCCGGCTGGGTAATTACATTTAAGATCCGACAGTGTAAGTGACTTACACATGTTGGATCTTAAGCGTATCTATGCGAAAATGATTCTAAGAATCAGTCGCATAGATACGCGGGCCAAAAAAGAGAGTTACGATGGAGTATCTCAGGATACTCCATCGTATCTCTCTTTTTTGGCCCGCGTATCTATGCGAGTGATTCTTAGAATCATTTTCGCATAGATACGCTTAAGATCCAACATGTGTAAGTCACTTACACTGTCGGATCTTAAATGTAATTACCCAGCCGGCCGCTAGGTGGCGTTTATGTTCAGGTCTCATTTGTTTATGCAAATGAGCCTGATACGCCGATTCCCGAACGAATTCGCGTCGCGTAACCGTCGCTAACGTCGTTTGCGTAAGCGTAAGGTTACCCCTGCTATATGAGGGGTAACCTTACGCCAGTCCCACGTACGCCATGTTAAGTATGGCGTCGGGTCCGCATCGTCTTTTCCCGTCGGGTACGTAGTTTCCCTAAGTCGTTATTGAATACGACTTTACGTCAATGACGCACACGTCGGCGTCATTGACGTTTTCCGCCGAGAACTGGAGCATGCGCACTGGGCTATTTTAAGCCTGGCGCATGCGCAGTTCGTTCGAATCGGGGGCACGCTTAATTTGAATACAAGGTGCCCCCTTGGAGTTACGCGGGGATACGCCGGGCCAATTACACTACGCCGCCCCAAACTATGGAGCAAGTGTTTGGGGAATACAGCACTTGCTCCTGTAGGTTGGGGCGGCGTAGTGTAAATGGTTTACGCGCCGCCCGCCTACAATGTAGGAGAATATGGCCCAGAGATACGATGGAGTATCCTGAGATACTCCATCGTAACTATACTCAGAATATGGCCCATAGACTTTAACGGGGTTCTAAAGTTCACACGAACATTTGGTGTGTTCTCAGGTTCTGGTGCGAACCGAACAGGGGGGTGTTCGGCTCATCCCT
The DNA here is from genome assembly GCF_905171775.1 of Rana temporaria. Taxonomy (NCBI): domain Eukaryota; kingdom Metazoa; phylum Chordata; class Amphibia; order Anura; family Ranidae; genus Rana; species Rana temporaria. The sequence continues at coordinate 284,054,218 of NC_053493.1, read as the reverse complement.
AGTAGGGATGAACGAGCAGTTCGGGCTGAGCATATGTTCGGCTCGAACATCGCCTGTTAGATTATTCGCCGAACACCCAAAATGTATGTGTGCTTGGCGGGATGTTCACCTGCTAAGCACACAGTTCATAGGTTATTAAGGAGCGAGGTCAGGAAGCAGGCCACTGCATCCTTTACAGCGATTGAGTCATCAGCTGTCAGCGGGATTTCCTGAATTAAAAAAAAAAACATTGCCAGATTTGCCTACGGGCCTTTGGGCCTTTGGGCCTTGTATGGATTTTAAGGGGAACCCCACACCATTTTTTTTAAATGGTATGGGGTCTCCCCAAATCCATACCAGACCCTTAGGTCTGATATGTCTTTTTAGGGAAACCTATACACTAAAAAAAATGTTTTAAATGGTGTGGGATCCCCCCAAAATCCATACAAGACCATTATCAGAGCATGCAGCCTGGCAGGCCAGATAAGGAGAGGGACGAGCGAGCACCCCACCTCCTGAACCATACCAAGCCACATACCAAATAGCCTCCTGCCCCCAGACCCCCGCAACCCAGTGGTTGTGGGGAAGAGGCCCTTGTCCCCATCAACATGAGGACAAGGTCTTTTTGTGTCGAGGGGCAGAGCCTTCCCTGCACCAAAACACCCCCCATGTTGAAGGCATGTGGCCTGGATTGGTTCAGGAGGGGGGTGCTCACTCATCCCCCCTCCCCTGGCCTGCCAGGCTGCATGCTTAGATAAGAGTCTGGTAACATCCAAAGAGGCATTAGCTGTCAATGGGTTTCCCCGCTGACAGCTGAATAAAAAAGTGTCAATATAAAAAATAAAGAAGAAAACGGCATGGGTCCTCCCCAAAATCCATACCAGACCCTTATCCGAGCATGAAGCCTGGCAGGTCAGGAAAAGGGGACATGCAAGCCCCCTCTTTGACCCATCCCAGGCCACATACCCTCAACATGGGTGGTGGGTGCTTTATGGGGACAAAGGCCTTTTCCCGACAACCCTGGGCTGTGGCTGTCAGGGTCTGTGGTTGGGGGAAGGAATCTGGAAGCCCCCTTTAACTAGGAGGCCTACAATTTCTGTCCCCTCATTATGTGAATGGGTATCGGGTACCCCTACCCATTCACCAAAAAAAGTGTAAAAAAGTAATAAAGACAAAAAACTGTTTTTGAAAAAAATAGTTTCCCTCAATGTATATCCATCATCAATCACGACTCCCGCCGGACCCAAAAAATAGAATAAAAAAAGCGTTCCACCTCCGTGGAGGCCTCTCACCGTCTGCCCGCTCTGCGCTTTGTCAGTTCTTATATAGGCAAGGGGCAAGCCACCCGGTTACGTCACCCATGGGGGCAGAACATTTTTTTTATATTTTTTGGGACTGGCAGGCCTCGTGATTGATGATGGATGTACATTGAGGGACACTATTTGTTTTTATTTTTTTTATTTTTTATAAAGTTGTGTTGTGGGTAACTCTGCGCTGCCAGTGAAAAATGAAGCTGCTAACACAGCTTATTGAAAAAAAGCGAGTGAAAAAAGTGTATGGTGTATGTGTAGCGCTTAGAATAATGCAAAAAATAATAAAACAAATGTATCAAAAATTAACATAAATAATACTGTATAAATACGAAACAATTGTGAAAAATGTTCAGTAAAAATTTCACAAAGAATAAAATGTGAACTAAATACTGAAAATAAGTCCATGTGTGACCGTAAATGGCCAAAAACATCCACCGCGTGTCAAAAAATAGTCTGAAACCTAAACATTGAAGTGATGCAAAAATCAAGGTGACTTCTTATGTGCAGTAAAAGGACCCTCCGCCGATAAGGATGCAGGCTTACTGGAACATATGGACTCAAAGAAATATATATCTCATATGAGTCAAACAAGCTTAAGGACCGATGTAACCTCCAAAGGCGTCTTAAGAGACAATGAGTCAACCAATAGGACTTCAGCAGATGGATGGATTCAACCAAGCAAAGAGTAGACAATAGCCCCAATGGCTTACAGCTTGCCCTCACTTCCACAGTGTGCGGGTCAGTATCACGTGACGCCCGAGGTTCCTCTATGGTCCAACACAAGAAGGGTGTCACACATGGACTTATTATCAGTATTTGGTTCACAATTTATTCTTTGTGAGATTTCACTGAACATTTTTCACAATTGTTTTGTATTTTTAATAAAGGACTTGTCAAAAACAGTGGCCCAGATTCAAGAAGCACTTGCGCGGGAGCAAGTGTGATTTGCGCGGCGCAAGTACTGATTTGCTCCCATGCAAATTTGCGGCTGATTCTGTAAACCAGTTAAGCCTGTTTTGCGGCCATTTTCCCGCGCACGCAGCCTAGCTGCTCCGGCGCAATTTGCGCGCAATTTTGCGCGGGGTGTAAGTTGCGCCTTCATGGAATTCCCTCAGCGAATATGCAAATTAGGTACTGCCGATGATTCAGAAACATGCGCGTGTGATGCGCATCTTGCGCTGGAAGCGCGCAAGCTTTTTTCCCCGGGCAAACTTGCTCCTGCTAAAAGCAGGGGCAAGTTAGCAAAAGATGGCCAAATGTCATCTGAAGGAGCGCGCAACTTCAACAGCACCTAGACAGACGAGCTGAACAAGCAGAGCACCCACATTTTCGGGACCTCACATCTGTGCACCAACATGCCAGGGGCAGCTATGGTTCTTGATATTCTATTGACTGAGCCGACTCGTAGGAGGGCACGGGAGAGGATTTACAGAGGGCGCTACAACCTTTTTGATATGAGTGATAATGAGGTGTATCGCATGTTTCGCTTCAGCCCTGAAGTCATCCTTGAGTTGGTAACAATCCTGCAGGATGACATCAGCAGCCCGACCCATCGGGGACAGGCAGTGCAGCCACTGGTGAAGGTAGTGGCAACCCTTCATTTTTTGTCAAGTGGCTCATTTCAGCGCACAGGTGGAGTGGTGGCGGGGATGTCCCAATCCAGCATGAGCAGGTGTGTGCACCAAGTGATCCCTGCAATACTCAGACGCATGGGCACACAATTTATCAAACCAACCACGGCTGACCTGCGGCAGAAGGCAATCAGTGATTTTTATGCAATAGCCAGATTTCCACGCACTGTGGGTGCAATAGAGTGTACCCATGTGGCACTACGCCCCCCCGGCTCCTCGAGCATATCTACTGCAACAGGAAGCATTGGCATTCGATAAATGTGCAGATGATTGTGGATGCACATGGCCTCATATGGCATGTCCGTGCCAAACACCCAGGGTCAAGCCATGACAGTTTTATTTACCGACACAGCCCCATCCCAACCGAGTTTGACCAGAACATGTATGGAGACAGCTGGCTGATTGGTGAGTGACATGGGTGTCAGGTATGACTGCCCCCCCCCATGATGCACACATCACAAGGGGCACATGCACGACTAACATCCTCCTGTCTTTTCCCTTCCAGGTGACTCTGCATATGCCCTGGGACCTCACATGATGACCCCATTTCGTAACCCTCAAACACCAGGAGAGGAAAGATATAACGAAGCCCATGCACCTACCCGTGCGGTGGTGGAGCGCACATTTGGCATCCTTAAATCTCGATTCAGATGTCTGGATAAATCAGGGGGGACCCTGTTGTATTCACCCAACTTTGTGTGCCAAATCGTCGGGGCATGTAGTATTCTCCACAATTTAGCTCAAAGAAGGGGCATGCACATTGAGCTACGCAATGACCTTACCCCCGAACCACGCAACCCCCCCCCAAGAAACACTACCGGATCTTCTGAGGGAAGAGCAATCCGGAATGGTCTTGTGGAACGTCTCTTTGCACATTAAACACACCCTGATCTTGTCACAAGTATAATGCATGTATGCACACCACTGTAGTCCCTAGCACACACCCGACACATGCACCCCAAATTGGATTAGACCCAACAATACCCCATGGTATTAGGGAGCAGCAACGCCGCGTCAAGGCTCCAATTATGTTGCTGTCCATTCATACACCTTTCACATGGCAGAGGGTGACACCCCTTTTCCAGCAGGAGTGCCACCCCCCCCCATTCACACACCAGTCACACTGTAGTATACACTCCTCACCGTGTGTAGGGACTACAAATAAATATAAAAGCTCATATCCTGAGCATATCTCAAAAAAATAAATACATCATATTCTGTGCATAAAATAAATGTAGAAATTATATTATTTTTTTGTTTTTTTCTTTGGGCCAAGGGTGCCCCGGCTCTGGCTCCTCAATCTCCGTGGTGCGGAGGAGGCATGGGGTGGGGATTGAGGGGGGGAGGAGCATCAACCCCTACTTCCAGACTCCGCGCAGGTGGTGGCTGCATGCCCTCCATGGCGTTGGCAAGGCGGGCGAGGATGGTGTTGGTCTGGGCCAACATCCTCATTTGGCGGGTGGTGGTATCCCGCTGATGACGGCGGGTCATTCTCCCCTCCTCCCGCACTGCAGCGGTGTTGGCCTGCACAGCAGCGGTATTGGCCTCCACCGCAGCTGCCATCCTGCTTAATAAAGCGGGTGTGGTCTCCTGAGCCACCAAGCAGGTGACTATGGCCTTGGAGTTGCCACTTATTTCCCCCAGGCTCTGTGAGACATGTTTGTCCCGGTCCGCATTCAGGGTGAGGGCATGCTGCACAGAGGTGGAGGTGGATGCCATGCTGTCCGCCAGACGATGCACCTCTCCCACCATGGCCCCTATATGGCGGGTCTGCAGGGCCTGCTCCTCCAGCAGACCGTCACGGAGGCTTGAGGATAAATGCCTCGTTTTGGACTGAGCCTTCCTGGAAGGAGAGGCTCGGGCACGGACAGAGGGAGAAGGGGAGGGGTCCACAATGGAGGGGCTTGCCCTGGAGGGGGATGACGTGCTTTGGGTTGCCCAGGGATGGTGGTATCCTCCTGGAGGGAGCCAGAGTCCTCCTGGATGAGGAAAAAGGAATCCTCCTCCAATACCACTTCCTCCACCATACTTGGCCCCGGTAGGATCTCCTCCTGGACCAGCATAGACAGAATGTCCATGGGGCCTGACTGGACCCCTGGCTCTGGTATGGATGGGCTGGGTCGACCCGCAGCCGAAGACGGCCCAGCTTCATCTTCCTCATCACCACCTGTGGATGACACCAAAACGAAATATTTTGCTGGTGCAACACACTGCTCACATGTTCACTTCTACCCCCTCCCATGATGCACAGCAGATATGAAACAAAAATAATAGTTCCATCTTCACTTCTACCCACAAATATGTTCACTTCTACCCCCTCCCATGATGCACAGCAGATATGAAACAAAAATAATAGTTACATCTTCACTTCTACCCACAAATATGTTCACTTCTACCCCCTCCCATGATGCACAGCAGATATGAAACAAAAATAACTTACCAGTCCCCAAGTTCCCAACAGTGGAGTCGTACCCTTCAAGTCCCTCCACCTGCTCCTGCACGAAAGTTTGGGCAATAAGCTCCTCCTCATGATTTAGCCGGATCTTACATCGTGGCCCACCTCCCGTGCCACCGGTATATTTTCTGATAAGAGCCAGTTTATCCCGGACCCTGCGCCTCATATCGTTGAGTTTTTTTTGGATGTCATCCCAGGTACGCTCTTCATTACCCAGGGCATTGATGTCCAGGGCTATGGCTTCATATATAGCCCTCCTTTGGGCAACGGTGGTGTTTGCCCACTGGGCACCATATAGAACTTCTTTATGTTGCTGGAGTGCAGCAATTAAGATGTCCATCTCCACAGCCACAAAGTTGGCCTTCCTTTTTTTAGTCCCTTTGGGAGGTGCCATCTCTTGAAAATGGGCTGAATTTCCTTGCTCAGGGGGGGTAGGAAAAAGGAGGATGAAATTCAGCAAAGAACCTGCGCAAGTCTGCTCCTATTTATTTGCTCAGTGCAAGCAGCTGAGCAGGATTTGCCCTGAAAGTATGCTAGGCGCAGTTTGACGCATGCGCAGACGGCAGCGCTCTAACTGCGCATGCGCGCGCCCGGCGCAAACCTCTGCTGAGCCGAAAATTCCTCATTTACATAGGGGCACACCCACTTTGACTTGCACGGCCTTGCGCCCTCAGCTTTGCCTTAAACAGGAGCAAATTAACTGAACAAACGATTCCTGAATCAGGTGGCAATTTGGCAAAATTGCTCCAGCGCAGAGAAATTCAGCTGAGCAGCTCATGTGTAAGTAATGGGCAAATCTACCTGAATCTGGGCCAGTTTCTTGTCTTTATTACTTTTTTTTACTTTTTTTCTGAATGGGTAGGTGTTCTTACTCACGCATCCATTCACATGGGTGGGGCTGGGATCTGGGGCCCCCCTTGTAATAGGGGCTTCCATATTCCGATAAGCCCCCCACCCACAGACCCCGGCAACCACAGGCCAGGGTTGTCGGAAAGAGGCCCCTGTCCCCATCAACAAAGATAATATGTATAAAAATTATGATTTGGTCAATATACTCACTTGTCTAATAATTGTACACACAGTGGGCCAGATTCACAAAGAGATACGGCGGTGTATCTCCTGATACACCGTCGTATCTCTGAGTTTCGTCGGTCGTATCTATGTGACTGATTCATAGAATCAGTTACGTATAGATATACCTAAGATCCGACAGGTGTAACTGTGTTACACCGTCGGATCTTAGGCTGCAATTCCAGGCCGGCCGCTAGGTGGCGTTTCGGTTTATTTACGCAACGAATATGCAAATAAGGAGATACGCCGATTCAGAAACGAACGACCGCCCGGCGCTTTTTTTTTACGTCGTTTGCGTTTGGCTTTTTCCGGCGGATAGTTACCCCTGGGTCTATGAGGCGCAGCCAATGTTAAGTATGGCCATCGTTCCCGCGTCGCGATTTAAAAATTTTACGTTGTTTGCGTAACTCGTCCGTGAATGGGGCTAGACGCCATTTACGTTCACGTCGAAACCAATGACGTCCTTGCGACGTCATTTAGCGATGATTTGAATAGTACACTCCCCCTAGACGCGGAATTTTAATTCCGCTGGGGGATTTACGATACGCCGCCGCAAGTTTTGAGGTAAGTGCTTTGTGAATTACCCACTTGCCACAAAACTTGCGGCGGCGGATCTTAAATCTGATAGGTTACGCGGATCTAAAGATCCGCTAACCTATGTGAATCTGGCCCAGTGTATGTGTATAGATATATATAGATATATATAGATATATATATATATATATATATATATATATATATATATATATATATATATATATAATGCTAACAAACATAGCATCATTACTGGTAATTGATTCTCAACCCCATATGGCTTGAGTGATCAAGAGGGGTAATTAGCTTTACGACCCTAGCCTGTGTCTGTAGCTGGTCTGGTATTGCCCATATCCTCTTCCATATTCAGGTGTCTTAAATCTGACCCCATAATTACCAATTGAGAAATGCATGCCTGCGCAGACGGGGGCAAGGCACAGACACTGTGGCTCTTTCCTGAGTGGCTCTGTCACGAGTAATGCGCAGTTTCACTACCGCAGGTTAACGAACCAGGATAACTAAAGCTGGATGAGGATACAACAAGAACTCTGCTCCACTCTGAGACTACAAGCAAGCCAGCATTTGACATTTTATATGAAGTCAGATTCCCACTTTCTATGAAATATCATGCTGCTTCTCTTCCTTCTCACATCGGTGTCTTCTATCCTTAGCCCCTTAACGCCCGCCGCACGACTATTTACATCCGCAAAATGGCACGGACAGGCAGAAGGGCGTATATATACGTCCTTGCCTTCTAAAAAAAAAAAAAATTAATAAAAATGCAAAAAAACTATCCCCTATTTTGTAAACGCTATAAATTTTGCGCAAACCAATCGATAAACACTTATTGCGATTTTTTTTTTACCAAAAATAGGTAGAAGAATACGTATCGGCCTAAACTGAGGAAAAAAAATGTTTCTATATATGTTTTTGGGGGATATTTATTATAGCAAAAAGTAAAAAATATTGCATTTTTTTCAAAATTGTCGCTCTATTTTTGTTTATAGCGCAAAAAATAAAAACCGCAGAGGTGATCAAATACCACCAAAAGAAAGCTCTATTTGTGGGGAAAAAAGGGCGCCAATTTCATTTGGGAGCCACGTCGCACGACTGCGCAATTGTCTGTTAAAGCGACGCAGTGCCGAATTGTAAAAATGCCTTTGGGCATTTAGCAGCATATTGGTCCGGGGCTTAAGTGGTTAAAATTATCTTTACTCTACCCCTCCTCTCTACCCTGCAGTATGCACATATGACCCTCACTCCTACCCTCTCCCTACTACTGCACCCATCATCTCCTGCACCCACATGCTGATATAAACACCAGGGCCATTAGACACGTGTGCTTATGCACATCCCACTCCCATCATGCCTTCATCACCCTACTCCTTCTCCTAGTCTCAGGTGATATTTCTCCGAATCCTGGTCTGCCATTTTCCAACTGTAAGCCACATGTCCAATACCCCTCCTCTGGCGCCCACCACTATACACTCAGTTTAATTTCTATCCCCCTGCTTCCTCAAAGCAGCCCACCAATTTCATGCGCCCTTTGGAACACCTGTTCCATCTGTAACAAGCTAACATCGGTACATGACCTCTTCATCTCTCATGGCTTTAACATACTAGCCATAAAGAGCTAAAGAAGAGAGGGGGGCCCCGAAGCAGACTAATAAAATATTTTAATACCCTGTGTTGTTTATTTGTGTTTACACTTTGCTTGCAGGTGAATGGGTAGGGGTACGATGTACCCCATACTCATTCACTTAGGGTAGGGGCCGGTATCTGGGGGCCCCCTTATTAAAGGGGGGCTCCCAGATTCCAATAAGCCTCCCGCCCGCATACCCCGACAACCAACGGCCAGTGTTGTCGGGAATGGGCCCTGTCCTCATCAACATGGGGGCAGGGTGCTCTGGGGTGGGGGGCCCCACAGTGCGCCCCCTGCCCCAGAGCACCCAACCCCCCCATGTTGAGGGCATGCAGCCTGGTACGGCTCAGGAGGGGGGGGGGGGCGCTCGCTCATCCCCACTCCCTTCCTGGCCGGCCGGGTAGCGTGCTTTGGATACAGGTCTGGTATGGATTGTAGGGGAACCCCCTACGTCGGTTTTTCGGCCTAGGGGGGAACCCATGCCAGATTTTTATTTGCAATCCGGTGGGGAGTTCCCCCTCAGGATTCATACCAAACGCTGCACACGTGTAGAATTAGCGGGAATCCAAGTCGGATCCCTGTCGCTTCTATGACGCGCTCGCTGGAATGTGCTTTTACTATTCCAGCGAGTGCGAGATGTCGGCACCATGTCGCCGAGAATCAGCGCGATGCTGTTGTGCTAAAAACACATTCTCGGCGGCAGGTACTGTATATGACATAATCTCTCCCCTGTCCTGTCCTGACCTGGCCACCTCTGTCTACAACAGTTCACTCTCATCATCACTAGATACACTTGCTCCTCTAACCACACACAGAATCAGGCCCCGACCGTTACAATCCTGGCAAACTGACGACGACATTACTGTGCTCTTGAACGACTGTGACGTAAAACCAAATGCCTGCAGGACTTCACCCTATATAAATCTGCCCGTCTAAAAAACTATTTCTGCCTCCATGCTGCCAAACAAGACTATTTTGTCTCTCTAATTAATACCTTGTCATCCAGTCCCCGTCGGCTCTTCTCAACCTTTAACTCTCTGCTTCGTCCCCCACCCCCTCTACCCACTAACTCACTCACTGTCCAAGAGATTACCAATCACTTCAAAAACAAGATTGATACAATTCATGAGGACACCTCCACTGTCCGTACATCTTCACCACCCAACATAACTTGCCTAACGGCACTTTCAACACTCTCCTCTTTTGAATTGGCTACTATTGAAGAGGTTACAAAACTTTTCTCAGATGCCCCTAACCAATTGTCCCTTGGACCCTGTTCCCTCGCAACTACTACGGTCACCCTCTTCTTCTATCCTATGCTCCCTCACTCACATCTTCAGTCTCTCCCTCTCTAGTGGCACCTTCCTCTCCCCTCTAAAACATGCACAGATCACTCCCATACTTAAAAAACCCTCACTGGACCCCACCAACCTGAACAACTTAAGGCATATCTCATTGCTCCCATTCACCTCTAAACTTCTAGAATGCCTAGTCTACAACCACCTTGGCACCTACCTCAGTGAAAATAACCTTCTTGACCCCTTACAGTCTGGCTTTCGCTCGCAGCACTCCACGGAAACTGCCTTACTAAAAATCATTAACGATTTACTAACTGCTAAAAGCAACAGCCAGTACTCCATACTCCTTCTACTTGACCTCTCTGCAGCCTTTGATACCGTTGACCACCCGCTCCTTCTCAATAAACTCTATTACCTTGGCCTCCAAGATTCTGCTCTATCCTGGTTCTCTGCCTATCTATCACAGCGCTCTTTCAGTGTTACCTACAACTCTGTTTCCTCCTCTCTATTGCCCCTTTCTATGGGGGTCCTCCAAGGCTCTGTTCTTGGACCACTTCTCTTCTTTATCTACACCTCCTCTCTTGGTCACCTCATAACAGCCCACGGCTTTCAATACCACCTATACGCCGATGACACCCAAATCTATCTGTCTACTCCTCACCTAACTCCTTACGTCTCTTCTTGCATTACTAACTTACTAACTGACATCTCAGCATGGATGTCGCACCACTTCCTTAAACAAAATCTCTCTAAAACTGAGTTAATAATATTTCCCCCTGCCCGTGCCCCTCTCCATGACAATGCAACCATCAGTCCATCCCCACACACTAGGGTACTAGGTGTAATCCTAGACTCTGACTTGTCATTTCAGCCTCAAGTCCAATCGTTGTCAAAAGTTTGTAGAATTCACCTCCGTAACATATCTAAAATGTGCCCCTTTTAACAAATGAAACCACCAAACTCCTCATTCACTCCCTTGTTATCTCTCGCCTTGACTATTGCAACTCCCTTCTTATTGGCCTGCCTCTCTATAGGCTATCCCCTCTTCAGTCTATCATGAATTCTGCTGCCAGACTTATCCACCTTACCAACCACTCAGTGTGAGTGAGTGAATAACGTATATAGCGCTACAAATGCGAAATGAATCGCCTCTAGGCACTTGGCATCCATTTTCGTTCTGTTTATCCTTCAGAATAGGTGGGTCTTGAGTTTTTTTCTGAAGGCCAGGTGATCAATTTCCGTTCAGATGTTAGTTGGTAATGCGTTCCACAATCAAGGTCCTTGGACTGCAAATCGTCGTTCTCCTTTGGTCTTGTAGTGGGCTTTGGGGATTTGTAGTAGTTTTTGATTAGTTGATCGAAGAACGCGATTGGGGTTTTGGTGTTTTATTTTCTCACTTAAATATTAGGGGGCTGTTCCGTGTACACATTTGTGCGTCAGGCATAGGGCCTTGAATGTGACTCGGTCCTTTACGGCCAGCCAATGGAGGGATCTCAGGGACAGACTGATTGGTTCCCAGGGTTTTTTCCCTGTTACCAGTCATGCCACCGTGTTTTGGACGACTTGGAGATGGGCAATCTGGTATTTTGGGAGTCCAAGGTAGAAGGAGTTTGCATAATCTAACCTGGAGTTAATACCACTACTGCTATGTCTTCTTTCGGGATGAAGGGAACAACTCTTCGTAGGAGACGTAGAAGATGGTGGGATCCGCTAACTACTGATCCTATTTGTGCATCCATTGTCATGTCCATTGTCATGTGACTCTGAGGCGTTTGACTTTGGTGCTAGCGGTGATGGTTTGTCCCAGAATGGGTGGTGGTGTCCAGGTAGTCCTGGCCAGTCTCTTTCGGTTTGCATGGAGTTGAAGGAGTTCGGTTTTTGCTCCATTGAGTTTGAGGTGACTCTCCATCATACAGTTGTCTATCTGAGTGAGGCATTGTTCTTATACGGGGTATTGGTTCTTTTTGTCGCTGATACGAAAATAGAGTTGCGTGTCGTCCGCGTAGGAGTGATAGAGAAGGTTCTGGTTACTAATAATTTTTAAGAGTGGGCGGAGGTAAATGTTGAAAAGTACAGGTGATAGGGGTGATAGTGTCTGCCAAACCTCTCCTCCAATCCTTACACTGGCTCCCTATCACCCAGCGAATTAAAGCTACATCACCAATCTTGTCTCCAAACATATCCCAAACCGTCCTTTCCGCTCTTCTCAAGACCTCCTACTGTCAAGCTCTCTCGTCTCCTCCTCCCATGCTTGTCTCCAGGATTTCTCCAGAGCCTCTCCCTTCCTCTGGAACTCTCTACCTCAACCTGTCCGGCTATCCCCCACTCTTGCTACCTTCAGGCGATCCCTGAAAACTCACCTCTTTAGGGAATCCTATCACATCTCCAACTAATCTTTTACCACTTCCATCAGCTCATTCCCCACAGTCCAACATTTTGTACCACCTGCCCCACCCTATTAGATTGTAAGCTCTTCTGAGCAGGGCCCTCTTAATCCTTTTGTATTTTATTGTATTGTAACTGTATTGTCTCCCTTTTATATTGTAAAGCGCTGTGTAAACTGTTGGTGCTATATAAATCCTGTATAATAATACAAATAATAATAATAATATATATATACTGGAATACTGTATATTTACATATGTCAATATTCCTAGCTAGTCTACTTCAAGCATGCTGATAAACGGTTATATCAAGTTGTGTATATGTTCTTGCCTTAATAAACAGGTCATCTTTGCATATAGTATGCCACAGGCCAAGTTCTGCTTATGAAAAATTGAAATCAGGTAGTAAGTCCCATAGGGCATTGATCTGGCATCCATTTAGTACAGTACACTTTGCAATTAGTGATGTTGTTATGGAAATTCATGAACACTCACATTTCTAATTCAATTGAGCTTCCTTTACTGAACATAAAAGCTGTAATATTTTTGAGGACATTTGAGGAAGTACCAGAAGGAGAAGGGCTGCAGCAGTCACATCTGTATGTATGCCTGTATTTCAGAACAGTTTAGGCCCCCCACTGCCCCTGTAATAAAACTCTGTGGTGTTTATTTACTAAAACTGAAGTATGCAAAATCTGGTGCAGCTCTGTATAGAAACTAATTAGCCTCCAGGTTTTTTAGTCAACAGTTAATTGAACAAGCTGAAGTTAGAAGCTGATTGGCTACCATGCAGAGCTGCACCAGAATTTGCACTCCCCAGTTTTAGTAAATCAACCCCTGTGTCCTGATCACATCGAGCAGAGTTGGTCTTTGATAATACTCCAGAACACTTCACTACAAAACTGTACAGTGAAACTACTAATAGTTGGTGCAAAGATTATACTTGACAGAATGAATGACTAAGTGCAGGAAATGTATGGGGAAAATTACTGCATACTGCATCTTCCCATAGCAGTTGTCCTTAGCAGCAGAAAAAGGGTCAGCTAAACACCTCTCTGGAAAATTGGAAAGAAACTGCGCTAAATACTAAACAAACAAGAAAGAAAGAAAAACTGCAATGAAATCGCAGTCTATTCAATCCGAGAGCTGCGATTACCATGTAAACAATAGATACAAAAAACGATCCTTAAGGATCGTATCTGTCTGAACTGCAAGACTGGGAGTGACTACCTACATATGCTGTTCATGATCCCCTGTCATAAGGGATCATGGCGATTTGGTAAGGAGCCAATCTATAGTTCGGTGGACGATACACCACTTTTATTTGGACACGTTTTCAACTGATTTTGGAATTTGGCACAGAGCACGGGTGTTTTTTATTTCATGTGTTAAACATTTATGGACTTTATTGCTACAATATTTGTTTTATTTATATGTCTATATATTTTTTTTTATTTGGTTAATATTTATTGATCTAATGACATGATCTAAAAAAAAAAAGTTGATGTTCATTTATCACTGCTTCACTGTTATTGAGGGACTTGAGAGTGCTATATAGTGCCCT